>NC_090911.1:9169525-9366228 GCF_040956055.1 Brachionichthys hirsutus | reverse complement strand
GCCACAACTCGCTCACTATTGTACCACTGTGCGAGAAACTCCCCGTGGAAATCTTGGAATCTTTTCTCATTGTTCCTAAAGGAAAAAAGGGGGCTTTCATATGGAAGGAGGGGAACGCCAGGAAATGGCAGGCATTCTTCTGTGGACTATTTGGAAAATAAACTTGTGGGTTCTCGCTTTGCCTCTTCACAGCAAAGCAAAAAAATAAAATTAGGAATAAGAAGAGGAGGATTATACGGGTTTAACAATCCCTGAAAGGTGTTTCTGCTTTTCTTATAGTTTCCTGCTGGAGACGCACGGCATCAGCCGAAGCGCTTTTGTCTCGGGCTTTTCACTCGTCCCTGAATGGCTCGCGTTCTCTTACTCCCTCCGTGTTTGTCCTTATTTCGCCTTCTCTTCCCGACTGGCTTTTTAAAAAGCAACGTCTCCTCTGGAGTTCAGCTTTATGAGGTGTGACAAGCGAGGTCTGGCTGAGGCGGGCCGTGAGGACCGGAACCTAAAGCTTTGCATTCAGCCGGCTGCGGTCAGGGAAAATCCACCCCTATATGGACCCCCCCCTCCCCGCCTGCATGCACGGAACCCGGCCTTCCTTCTGCTGAGCTGGCACGAACATTCCCATGTGGGGAGGGGGGGGGGGGGCAGACAGACTGCGTTCCTTCAGTGCAGGGATTTTAATTGCACACGCTGCTAACTGTTAAAACGAGGAGGGAAGAAAAGAAAAGTAAAAACAGGTGGTGGCTTTTGAAGTCTCTATAATCAAACATGTCGTCCTACAGTTTGGCGCCCGGCGGTTAAAGTGCGCCGCCGGCTGCACCTTCCTCTCCTACATTTAATAATAGTGTTTATTCTTAGCTGGTCAGCCTCCTCGCTCGGATTAATGCTCACACCTCCTTTTCCTTTCTGTCCCTCTCTCTCTCTCTCCGCCTCTTGTTGTTTTTCCCACCATGCCGGTGGTAGCTTCCCAGGTATCCGACCACTCTAGCGTAGCCAGGAGGGTGGAAACTCTGTCCTCTGAGACAAAGACGGCGTGCCCCAAGGAGAGGGATGAAAGGAAATGGGGCTCTGCAGCCACTCCTTTTTACAACGGGGGGGGGGGGGACCTCCTCCGTTGGGTTCTAGAGCAAATAACCAACGTCTCTCTATCCGTCTGTATAGATTTGACACTTAGTGTTCTTGTGAAACCTTTTTTTTTTGTTTTTCAAGAAGATGTTTGGAGATCGGGGAAAAAGCACGGAAGAAAACTTTTGTTCATCGAATCAACTCTGCGACGTTCTTGTTTAACGTCACGCGGTTTCCGTGTTTGCAGACAGGTTGGCGTATTTTCTGCGTCCCCCGCCTCTCATCTTTGTCTCCTCCATCCCGCCGGCGCTCCGTCTCACGTTATCGTGCCGGGAGGAGGGCGCGGAAGCCACGGGAGTCTTTTATGGCTGCAGCTCCTGAGACAACCTGTTCTGAGGCGCTTGTCTTCTGGCACTTTTTAATGACATCATAAATTCCTCCGTTTCCTCTGACCAGCCCACGGTGGGTGTAAAGGACATACCTGGCCCCCTCGTCTTCCAGTCCCCTCCCACTGACGGTGACGTCCTCTGCAGACACTCAGACGGCCTGACGGATCCGCAGGATTCTCAGATCTGGATAGCGAAAGCAGCGAGGAACGTTTCTCTTCTAGTCCAAGAGTCGCCCGCCCGGGACCCTCGTTGGTGAACTTTCTGCATCGGCGCCCTCTTTGTGGAAGTCCGAGGATGATGAGCAGCAAAGACACAGATGAGAGGAAGAATAAAGAGGGATAAATCCTAAGGAACATTGAGCGTTCACCATTCATCTGATGTTCCTCAGGGAGGCTGGAACAATACTCGCACCAGCATGACTGCATTCCTTTGGGGTTAAAAAGGTCAAGGGTCGCCGGCGACCCCGCCCCGGCAATCAGACCCAGGGCACTAGCCCTGTGCCTTTTTTTTGTCTTTGGTTTATGTCTGCACACTTGTTGAGCGGACCGGACACCTTCGCTCTCCAACGGAGCGGATCACGCGGACTCGGATAGCCAGAAGTCACGGCGCCGCATCGTAAGAGAACGCGGCCCTGGACGATATTCCTCGTGTTTTTTTGCCGACTTATCTCTGCCGCCTGTGACCCATAAAATATTCCGGCCAGATGTTTTGCTAATCCCAGATCCATACGTGCCAGTCGGGGGGCTGTAATGACCCATATTTTGATTTAAATGGCCACTTTGTCTAATCAGCCCACGGGGGTCAAATATGACTCCGAGTACGCTGCGGGGGGGCTCGAGGTGGTATTTCCCCTCCCTTATGAAAACGCTTTGTTGGGCTCCTTTTTTTTTTTTTTTAAGTGAACATCAAATGGAGTCTGAAGGCTGCCATTAAAGTGCAGCGCATGCCTGTGTCGGCGCTGGCTGGCGGGCTGGCGAGGCCCCCGCAGGCAGACTGCGGGTCTGGTAGTCATTAGTACCGTGTACAGTGGACACGCAGCTGCATTAAAGCTCTGCCCACGGCCACATCGGACCACCCTAGAGACACACCGCTGGCACTCCCCCCGGCTCCCCACAAGGGAAGTGCGTTTTGGGTTTTCCGGAGGACGCGACGGACATGAATGAATCTGCCTCTTGTAGAATGTTCTGGTGAAAATGAAAAGTCGTGCGTTGGTGCGATCCCTGTGCCTCTAACGCTTCCGTGTCTTCTACCCGTAGGTGTTTCGCCTCTCGTCGAGGAGATACGGCCGTCAGGTATCGCCACTAAAACATCTGTACGAAATCCTTAATTCGCCCATCACTTCTGTTCACGCCTCTTTTGGTGCCGTCAACGGGGGCGTCTTTAAACCCCCCCTTGGATTTGAGTTTGATGCCGCACGCTAAATCGGCTTACTGTAGAGGAGGGAGGCGGCGTGCGGCTACAAGCGAGCGCCTATCCGGCTGCAGCTGTGGTGGCGCTCCAGAGACGGGGACGCTTATTGTCAGGAACAAATAGAGGCCTTTCAGTTTTGTCTTGCAGCTGTCTCCGCCCACTCTCCCCAAAAACACTTTTGTCAGTAAAGTGGAGCGACCATGAGAGGTTGAGAACAAAAATCAAGTGCGGGGTTTGTTTTTGATTTGCTCCTGGGGGGGGGGGGGTTAGTCTCGGCTGTTTGCCATATGATGTAATTATCTGCTATTTTCAAAGATTATCTCCCTCCATTAACGTATAGGGTTTAAATGTGTGTGTCTGTGAGTGATTTGATCCCCGGTTCCTACCCCCCCCGTGTAACATTGAGACTCTGTGGTCTGTAGTCGGCCCCCTCCCCATCCTTACCCCCCCATTTAAGGTGGGTCAGTTATGATTCCCCCGCTCTCAATCCCTCCACTCGTCGTGCTTTCTTTCACTCTTTCCGAGTCTCTCAACACAAAAGAAATATTCAGCTGTGGGGGGGCGGAGGTCCCTCAGAGGGCACGACATTGAACTGGGGGGGGGGGGGGGGGGGGGTTAAGAACAGGATTAAGAAGAAATGGCTGTCTGACACAGGGGTTGCCATGGCAAAGCCCTCTTTTTCCTCCCCCCTCGACCTGCTGCCTATTTTTTTCATTTTATTTCTGTGTGTGTGTGTGTGTGTGTGTGTGTGTGTGTGAGATGGACTTGGGAGATGTAATATGGATTATGATTTTAGTCTCTTATCTGCGCTGGTCTGCTTCACCCTGAGAAAAAAAGATCTTTCTGGTTCACATGGTGAACATTAGCGAGCAGCGAAACCCTAATCTAACTGTTGGTTATTAAAGGGCTGTGAATATTTCACTTTATTATCCGGCAGCCTGCTTAATTATATATTTTTTTGCAGACTCTCATATTCGCATCATGAAAGAATGCAAAGGCAGTAAATGAAATACCCGACACGCCCGTGAGACGCGACACAGATGGGGTATTTGATCACCTCCCGAGTTCCGTCGGCGTCGATGCGACGCGGCTCTCGTCCCCAGTAGGCAGCGGGTTAGCTCGACGTTGACGTCAGCAGACGAATAGATGCAGGTCTAGCCGACCCCGGTGACGTCATCACCCCGACCTGAAAAGGCCTGACGTCAGCGCCCACGCCGCCCGGCAGAGCCGGGACACTGGCAGCAGTTGTCCCTCCAGCCGTGGCCTCCCGGGACAATGGGGGCCCTCATCCCGCCGGCCGGCCGGTTCCATGGCTGGAATATGAAACTCATTGTTCCACGAGAATCGAGGCTGGAAGATGGAGCGTTAGTCTGTCGTAAATCTTCACACAAATGATTTAAAAATGATCGCAATCCATTCTAAAAAAAATAATCATTTGTTTAGGTCTCAATTTAAATTACTTTTTTTTTTTTAATTGTGGAGTGTCTGGGACTTCTGAATGTGTCTCCATGCTGCGACCGCAGCGAGATGCGTTTTGCCTCCGTTACGCAACCGAAATCTGAAAACCTGCTCAAAGGGGATCCCAAAAACAGTTGCCATGACCAGGATCTACCAAAAAAGTTACATTTGAGAAAAATGCGTACATTCTATGTGACTGTTTGAAGACAAAACAGCTTCTGGCTGACGACAACCTCTTCATCTGTGTTTCAGATGCTGCCGCAGCCACATTTGAGCTGAAGATGAAAGACTTGTAAGTTGCTCTGAGTAATGTGTTGGTAGAAATGCAATAAAGCGCGTCCCGACAAGGGAAGTGCTCCAGATTAAAACGCGCCTGCAGACGGCGGACTCGGCCTTGGTTGGAGCCACATCCTGGACTCCTCTTCCCTGCTGATCCCTATGACTGTCCTCCTCGTCTTCCTCCCCCTCTTCCTCCTCTCCCCGCCTCGTCTGTCAGCTCGGCTCACGCTCGCGGCCGCTGTCCCGCCTGCCTCGGTGAACATTCAACGCTGTCGGTGAGTTTTGGTATGGATGACATAAAAACCATCGACCGTTGACTGTGCCCCGCGGCTCGCGCCGACGTCAGGAATGAGCAAGAGGGAATGAACAAAAGGGCGAGTGGGCGCATGCAAATCTCACAGATGAAGACACGCACACACGCACACACACACACACGCAAAAGTGACTCTCTGTTTCCACTGTATCCAAAGACTAAAGGTCACAATCAACATTCATTGCTGTCGCTGGGTTGGACTGTGTAGAAAAGCTCACTGAACAATGAGTGCAACTGTGGCCCAGATCTGCCCGACCCGCGTCCCGGCCGATCAGCCGGCCGGATGTGAGACATTCTTCCTTTTTTATTTATGCCCTTCTTGTTTTCCCACTTCTATTTTCTCCCCGGCACTGGGGGTTTTCAGAGGAAAGAGAGGGGAGACACACAAAATAGACTTCCGGCTGCTTGCTTGTCCTCGTCCTCCTCCTCCTCTCTTCTCCTCGTCCTCTCCTCTAATTGGCGGTTATGTGTGCAGAAAGGGGGGGTGGAAGGAAGCGGAGTGAATGTGTAATCATTTGGAGTCTCTTCTCCTTCAGTTGTTTCATCCCTCTCTTTTTTGTTTGCCTAATTATACGCCGGGCCCAGTCGACTTGTTAACCGAAGCGTCTGCGCCGGCAAGAATGAACAAGCGACAAAGAGAGGGAGGACAAGGGGAGACGGGAAGAAGGTGGAACGATTGTAACACCTGCAAAATGATCACGCTTTTTAAACGCCTTGATATTCTCCCCGGTGCTGCTCGCTCCGTGTTCCGGAACGCTTGAAGGATGTTTCTCCTCCCTCGACAGAGGACCTGTCGGCTGATCTCTACAGCAGCCGGTTCCCTCGTGGGACGGTTCCGCCTGTGGCCTTTGTCTTTCCGTCACCGACAATGACACACACCTGGCATGTGCACACGTGTTCTTACACTGCAGACGTGTGCATCTTTACATGACCGAAAGCCGTTCGAGGGTCATTTTACGACGATTAAAATCAGTTCTAAACATCTTCCGATCGGGTCCGGTTTATTTGTGTTGGGCGGGGAAAGAAGGCCGATCCCTTCCTCGGCTCCGTTTCATTAAAGGTCCCGTATTATCTCTCTTTTTTATAATTCCACAAGTTAACGCTGTTCCCAAACACTTATATGAAATATCTGTGACAGTCTTTAGTCAAAATAGCAAACAGATGCTGCAGAACAGCGTCAGAAAATACTGTGACGTCACAGTAAGTTCGATTTCTTCCAGAAGCGTTTCTGTGATTGATTACAGAACTACACAAAGTACGACGGATTGACTGGATGGTTTATTTCTCTGTTTTTGGGCCTGATAATGACCCAAATCCACAAAATTTGTAGTAGAAACATGGGATAAGAGATTTTTTTCATAATATGTCCCCTTTAAAATTGAAAAGAGAAGCCAGGATTGCGCTTGAATAAACCCAACAAATCAATCAGGGTTGCAGCAGAATGCTGAATTCTAGGTCGAGGAGCTGGACGGGTTCAACTGATGTCTGCTGCAGGTGAGTCAACATTGCTGTGGGTCCAAACCCATCCTGAGGGTCTTTAGGACACGTCACCTCTGGACATGACCCCCCTCACCACCATATTGTGATTTACACAGAAAATTATTGTCCTACATTTATTTGATATTTTTAAATTCCTGAACCATGAAAACAAACCTTTAGCAATTTAGCAATGCTACCAGAACAGGTGAGCGATGAAAAGTCCCTCAAACATAGTTTGATACAAATCAATTAGTGACTCTGAGCTGCACTTTAAATCAGAATGCATTAGCCCTACCCTCTCTGAGTCTCCTCTAGCAGCGTGTACCCCCGTCCCTCAGTCGCTGTATTATTCATAGAAAAGCACTCTGTCCGGTGGAGCCGATCCAGCCGGGACTGTGAGCGCGGCTCCGTCCATTTGGGATGGATTCCTGCGACATGTGTGAAAAGAAAAGGAAAATTTGTTCAGCATTGCGGTTGTTGATAGCCAGAGATCGGATAAGAAGCAGGTAAATATTTCTAACAGGTATTTATGGGAAATATTTACTTTACACATCCCTCCAGTATTTTTTAAAAAAAGCTCAACTTTCTTAAATGAGCAAATATAGATTTAATATTCATTAATTTAGTTCCAGAAGCTCAACTATTTCAGTCACTTTAATTAATATTATTAATATGATCATATTACAAAATGGAAAACTAAAACGAAATAAAATCAACAATTTTCTAAATCTCTTCTGCAATTTCTGGCCTTGTCATGCTGTGTGATGACGTCATCACTACCGATGGCCTTGATAAAAATAAAAGCGCTTCAGAGCCGTTTCACATCCTCTATCAGTGACATCATCGCCATCTAGTGCTCAAAAAATACATTATATTATATATATAATATTTATAAACAGCTCAATCCTGGTAAAGCTCCAATTTGTGTTTATATTGCTGGATTAACTTTATTAAATTTCTCTCTTTGTACGTAGAAATTCATCGTGTATCATCTTGCTATAAAACCTGACAATAAAAAACAGGACTGTAAACACGAATGAGATGCATTTTATTATTTTTATTTTGTTGTTGTTGTTGTTTTTCTTTATAAACGAAAATTATATATAAATAAGAAGTTACAAAAAAGAGGGATTTTATTTTGGTGGGGATAAAAGTCAGCTTCCTGTCTCATCTCAAGCCGCATTTTTTGTTTAACCCCGAAAGATGCACGGAAAGGAAAAACAGTTTAATATTTAAGATGCAAATGTTTAAATTCGAGTTTTATTTTCAATCAAATGTTAGATTTTCTGTTTCCTCTTCTCATCGATCATTAAATGCATCTAAAAGCCCTCCTCTCTGTGGAGACAGTGTTTCAAAGAGGGGAAAAAAACATTTTACAAATGAAAAGCAATAACAACATTCTAATTAATTTATTTCAGAGGTGTCATCTTGAGATTGTTTGATTGCTTTTTGGTCGTTCTTGAACAACATCAGGTAAAAATGCATTCAATTCAAACTTAAAGCGAAAGCATCAGACCGTTGAGGTGTTTTTATAAGGGCTCATTTAAAAGATAATGCTTTCTGGACTGCAGTATTTGTTATATATTAATCACACCGCGACCTTCAAAGTGGCCGAAGCAGGATCAGAGCGATCGGTTGCATGCAAACAAACACGACACCTGGAAATTCCTGTTCTGATACCTTCTCCAATTCTTCTGTGACTTCCTCCATGCTGATATCACCTGACGAGGTGTGAAAATATTTCCCAGATATTGATTACAGGACATACAATTTTCAAGCTGGAATTTTTCTCACTGTGACCACATCAAGGAAGTTGAGATTAATAAAAAAAAGAAGCTAATTGTCAGTTTGATTTTATTTAGACACCAGTGACCAACTCCTTTATTATAATTACATTAAATTATAAAGCTTTGACTTTGACAAACAAACAAACACATTCAGCTTTATACATGTACAAATATAGCAGCACATGATAGAAACACAAAATACATAAAAATAATGCTGACCACATGCAAACTGACAAATATCATCTTTTACTGAATAATTCATTTTTGTTGTTTAGCTCCAACCTCTCCTCAAAAAGGCCACACGACTAGTTCAGCGCACGTGTGTTGTTGTTGTGAACCTTCTGTGCTTTCACCCTGCAATGAGAAATGATCACATTTAGTGGTACGCTTATATATATATATATATAAAACAGGGTTGTACTATTTATTATTTATGTTGCGTGTTTCTAAAAGTCGTACCTTAAGCGGTTGACGGAGTCCATCACCCATCGCAGAGCAGGATTGGTGCAAGCTTTGCCCGCCTTTGTGTGGAATCTGCGGATTAGAACAGACATAACACACATTTCTATACGCACGCCCGAATAGGACGTTGCATGCTGCGTGAACATCCTGTCGCTGATACTCACATGATGGCGTTGATGGGACACATGGCTTTGACGGTCTGGACTGAAAAGCCTTGGATTTGATCAAATGGTATTTTGCTTTTGTAGCTCATGTAGCTTCGACAGCATCTACGATACGCTGTGAAACGTGGGAAAAGTGCATCTGATCAGGCCAGAAAGGGAGAGAGGTGTAAGCCAGAGGCAGAGACGGAGCGAACGTACCTGCTGATGTGTTGGTGGCCAGGAGGCAGAAGCTGAGGAGCGTGATCGCCATCCCCGTAGCCCTGAGGGACACCATGTCTTCCTCTCTGTTGGCAGCTCGACTCGTCAGAGAGGCTTGCGTTGATGAGCTCTAGATCGCAACCCCCCTTTATACTCCTCAGAGAACAGGAAACCTCCACCTGGAAAAGACGAAGTAACAGCGACATAGAAAATTCCCCCCCGAATTTCCCCAGTGAAAGAAAAGGGAGAGGTGGAGGTGAGGTGCCATAGTCTTTTTCACAGTCACCTGTGAATGAGGAGAAAGTGCCAGTTATTTATTTTAGGTATATGAACAAAGCAAACTGAAGTAGAAGTGCAAATGTGATGTTGGAGAAATAGACGTAGCACGCCTCCATTTATCAGGATGAGATGAGGCAACATGGAAAGTTACAAAGGTGCAGCTCGTTTCCTCAAATAATACTAATAAGGTGAAGACAGAATATTTAACCGAGACAAAACAAATAATCCAAACGATTCGATGAGTAAGGAGTTTCACACAATTCGTCGCGCACTGACCTTCTGTGGGCTGCAGCAAGTAGGTTATTTTGAGGGTTTCATGCGGTTCTTTTCTGGGTCACAGAGGAACATTTATAACACCCATAGGAACCCTGCTTCAGACGAAGAAGCAATATGGGGAGCGTTAAAAGAGGTCACGATGCGCTTAATGTCTATTTGTGCCTGCACGATAATGCACATGACGTTCCACCCCAACCACACCGCCTTCAACTCCTGCTCGGTTTCCTGTCACACTTTTTTCAGATTCAATTTCAACACAGTCGTCATGTCTGTAAAAATGCCGCATCGTGTCAAATGGCATAATTAATTAAAATATTGTTATTATTTGTTTGAAAAACATAGAGTCCATCTGGAGCGGCTATACTGAGGATTGTTCAGGTCGTCGTGACAACCACCAGCTTTATTCGCTGTGAACTATGGTAGTAAATATACTATTAAGTAAAGTAAGTTTGCTAGTTTTGCGATACAAGATGTGCTTAAACTGCCTCATGCCGTTATTTGTGTTCGCCTGAACAGCCTCTGATTTGTGGTAGCATCTCTAGGCATGTGTGAACGTTACCTCAGCCTGCTTGCAGACCACATTGTAAAATCAGTGCAAATGCTCTAAATAAATAAAAATATTAGTTACTCAAATTCTGCGGCGTCTTTCCTGTATTGCTTCATAATGTGTCTGTACCCAAGAACAAGGTCAGCAGGATGTTTGGTGGAGCGTTGTGGTTGTTTTATATGCTGCAAGTCTGCACGTCTCCTATCTATCTATCTATCTATCTATCTATCTATCTATCTATCTATCTATCTATCTATCTATCTATCTAACTATCTATCTATCTATCTATCTATCTATCTATCTATCTATCTATCTATCTATCTATCTATCTATCCACATATAGTATATATAATATAATAATGACATATCATTGCATTACTTTGTTATTACAATTAGACGCAGCTTTGTTTTTTTTATTATTAATTTATTCAATGTTTTGTGTTCAATGTTTTCAACAGAACATTTCAAGTAACTAAAGTACTTATGAATTCTATGAATACTCAGATACGTTTACCGGTGCCTACATCACAACACTGCTTCTGGAACATGACTGAATAAAGAAAAAAAAAAAAACCCCCGACAGCATCTGAAGGGAATTGAAGTAAATGTCATGGCGTGATCTTCTAGGACAGAGGAGCCGCACACGTGGCCTGATTACTGCTACCAGCCTGCGGAGGAGGCGGCTTGTGCCACTGTGGGGAGTGAAAGCGTTCTTCAACCTTCCCATGTGACCCAAATATTATAGAGCACCGGTGTTTCCAGCTCCTCCGTCTGTGGGACATGATTTTCCTACCGGCGGGGTGTTTAAATATCACTGCCGGATGAAACCATGCTCAGACCGTCCTGTCTAAGAATCCAGATACGAGAACTGATCCGCCGCTGAGGAGAAGCTGCGAGAGGATGGCAAAGCTCATTGGGTGCGTCTTCATTATGCTGGTGCTGCTGGGAGCGCTGAGCGAATGCAGTAAGTAGAAACACTACACACAGAGTGATATATGTATTTTACTGCGTTGTAGTTTTCTGTATTGACGATTGAAGTGTCTCCTTAAATGTTACCTGCTCTGACTGCTTTGGTACGTCTCCTTTGTAAAGGCCCCAATTGCTGCACGCAGTACCATGAAAGTCCAGTCCCAAAGAAATTCCTCAAATACTACAGGGTCCAGAGGGACACAGATTACTGCAACCTCAACGCAGTGATGTAAGAAAATGCATTTAACGCACGTTGAGGTCAGATTGGCCCGTTTAAGATGTCTTAACCTCTCCTTTTTGTTTCACAGATTTATGACGGTGAAAAACAAACTTTTGTGTGCCGACCCTGCCAGAAAGTGGGTTCAAAGGGCCATGACATTTGTTCCACAGTAAGTTAAACAAATACAAATGTACAAATACAATAAGTCAGGATGCAACATGTGAATTAATTCATATTTCTCCTTTCTGTCTTTCCCAGCAGAAAACTCTGAGCAGGAGCATCCACTGAGGAAATCAACTTCAAGACACACAGGATTCATTAAATTGTTTATATTCTAAATTTAAAAATGAACTTTGTATCCTTCTCGTTCCTGGAGTTATATGTTTGGGCTTGTGAACTTTTCTCTACATATTCCTATATTCTTTTTTTTAATGACAAAGAAGGAACAGATGGTATTTTATTGTGGTAATAAACCACATCAGACACAATCTGCAGGATGTATATATACCGTACTGTATGTATGTGTGAAAAGACTCTTTGAAATAAACATTGCCCATAAATATGATACGTTTTTAATTTTATTCTCATTCTTTGGATGGTGTTTATGAATAATGATGTTTTTGAATGAAACTATTTCAAAAACGTAATCCAAATCTTTTGACAACTGTATGACTTACATATCACTTCATTAAATCTTTGGAAAAAGTAGTGGAAAAAATAATATAAAGATGATAAACAAAACAGTAAATACATTTTCTCTACCTACTTAGATGAACAGCGCCACCGTATACAGTATGCATTTCGCAGCATTGACCGGTAGGGGGCAGTAATGGTCAAAAGACCGGAAGGATTCACTGAGCAGCTGGGCTTTCGACCGGAAGAGGATACACGCATTTTCTTGCACAGATCAATTGTCAGCGTTATTTACTGATTTATTTCGGCGACCTTTAGTCCAAACAGTATTTTAATTCGCGTTGTTTTAAAACTCGCTGTAAGCGCGGCGATGCAGCTGGACGTGTGCGTTAGCGGCTAGTTTAAGCTAACGCGCTAGCCGCAGTGTTGTTATGAAAGAGGAGGGAGGTAAGATGCTAATTCTTATGTTTATAAAGATATTTATACAAAGAGGAAACTGTTTTTATTGATGTGGTTAAGCAGGTGTGTGTTTTTTATGTAGCACCTTTCAGACAGAAGTCAATTCAAGCAAAACACAATAAAGGTAAAACATTAAATATATATATATATAATAGCTTTAGAGCAGGAGAGAACAAAAGAAAAACCAAATACAACATGCATTGTGCAAGTATGTCCTCCAGCACCAGACAATATCTAACAATGTATTTGATTTAATTTCATTTTGTTGTAAACAGAATTCACAAAATACAAGATGGGGAAAAAAACAAGCAATCTGACACAATGATTATGTTATTACAAATAAGATCAATCCTTAACCTCCCCGTGTTCCTCTGGGAGATTTGCTGTGATGTTTGCACAACCTGAAATACAAACCATAATTATTTTTTTCAATCTTATTTTCATGTGTGAAAGTTAGTTGGAGGTGCTGAGGATGGTCACAGCCGGTTGACCCTGCAGGTACGGGCCAAGTTGAAAAGCAGCTGGAGGCATGAAGAGTGGATCAGAGTGTGGAGGAGGCGAGTCTCTGTTCGAGGACCGGGACTTCCCCCCTGAGGACGCCTCCCTGTTCTGTGACAGGTCCACCCCCATCGCCAGGGTGCAGGGACATGTCACCTGGCGACGCCCACAGGTTAGACCTCGTCAAGAAATACCGCCGTCAATTCCTTTGTTTATGTCACAGGTTTATATGATCGTTTAAAAAATCCCGACTGTTTGGCTTGTAACTTGTTTATTCAGTTCGGCCAAAGAAAAAAAATCCCCCTGTTGAGTTTTTTTTGTGAAATAACGGTAAGAGGTCCAACAGTAAATAAAATAAATACTTTTTATTGTTTTATTTCATTCCCTATCATTGTCTAATCTGACTGAGTAAGATGACAAAAACTCCAGGTTCACGCTGTGGCGAACGACGTGCTAAAATCAGTATTAATTTGTCTTTTAATACTTTAATCTCACTTCGACGCCTCTTTCGCACCTTCAGGAGATCTGCCGGTCACCAGCTCTCTTCCCAGACAACGTCGACCTGGCTCATGCCAAGCAGGGTTTATTGGGAGACTGCTGGTTTCTCTGCGCTTCTTCCTTCCTGCTCAACAACAAACATCTCCTAAACAAGGTAGAGCAGCGAGTGGTTAGAATAATGGTGTTGTGGGACGGGACGCATCGATTCTCCCCTCCATGACCAGTTTACCAGAAGTGAATCTGTGGTTCGTTCAGCACCCCTCCAGCGTTCTTCTTTGTACTTTAAAGTATCGACTTTGTTAGCTCAAGCCAAAGGGAGGGAGAACAGAAGCAGAAATGGCCAAAGTGAGATGTTAGATCGAAGCTCTAATCGCATCTTCATACCAAGCCGAGTGTGACTCTCCCTCCGTAGGCGGTTCCTCCGGACCAGCCTGAGTGGGGTGACGGTCGGTACCGGGGCGCCTTCAGCTTTAGATTTTGGCAGCAGGGACACTGGACAGAGGTGACTATCGACGACCGCCTGCCCTGCATCGACTCCACCCTCTGCTTCTCACGCTGCCTCTCCCCCAATGCCTTCTGGGTAGCCCTGTTGGAGAAGGCTTATGCCAAGTGAAGTATTTCTAACTCTACTGTAAATTTCAACCCAACAGAGATTTGCTTGTACTTTTTAAAGGTTAACATGTTAACATTCCTTCCTTCATTCGGTTCGCTCTAGGCTACACGGATCTTATGAGCGTCTGTGGGCGGGGCAGGTGTCGGAGGCCCTGGTGGATTTGACCGGGGGGCTGGCGGAGCACTGGAGCCTGGGAGACTTCGGGTCAGGGGAGGAGCAGAGAGCAGGAGAGGACAGCGACCGGGTCAGGAGGAGACGGCTGGACCTGAGCCTTCTTGACCCGGTGAAAGACCTGTGTGCAATCAGCTGCTCCAGTCACACCGGCGCCGGTCAGGGGGACAAAACAAATCTATCTTTTTTGTGTGGGCTCTTGTGCTTGCATCCCATCTTCTGATGACCTCTGTGAACCTTCCAGGTGCTGCTGAACTGGGTCGGTGTCATGCACTGACTGTCACGGAGTGGTTGGATGTGAAGACATCGTCGGGAAGAAAAGTGCTCCTGCTCAGGATCAGAAACCCCTGGGGTCGATGCGGCTCCGGAGGGGCCTGGATAGGGAGGTAAAGGGAGGAACACGAATATGATACTCGGGAACTTCCTGTTGGGGAGGGTATCCAGCAACTGACACTAGTTGTAGCGACTTTCGACATATTGTGCCTAATGTCGTGATTATACCTCAGGGTTGTGGGAGGGCACCGTAGAGTCTAGTCTCCGCCCCCCCCCAAGCCCAAATTAGGCATCAGATAATTTCCAGTTTGGACGTGCGTGTACGGTTTTGTGACTTTTTGAGCTTTTTTAACAACATTAAATGTATGTTTCAAAATCAAATGAATGTTAAGTCCTGGAGTTCGTAAGCGCGGAGAGTTCCGTTTGTACTCGCTCTATCTGTCTGCAGCGGCGCTGGTTGGAGTTCTGTCGACCCAGTTTCTGCTTTGGACCTACAGTCCAGGTTGGCCGAAGGAGAGTTCTGGTTGGATGAGACCGAATTCTTGTCACAGTTCGATGACGTCACAGTGGGCTACCCCATTAGTGAGGAGGGGCACCTAAAGAGCATCTATACCGGTAATTCCTTATTTTGCAAAAGGGCAGGTTGCGGGTTGCATTCCCTGACCGTGTCCTCCATGGCCTTGTCTTTTCCCCTGATGGCTCCGTCCTCCAACAGGAAACCCACTGACACACAGCCATCAGCTGCCCGGCAGGTGGATCAAAGGGCACTCCGCCGGCGGCAGCCGAAACAGCGCCGGCTACGGCAGCAACCCGAAGTTCTGGCTGAAAGTGTGCGAGCGAGGAGAGGTGCTGGTGTCCTTGTTACAGCATAGAAAACGGAGAAATACTCACGACTACGCACAAATACCTCTGGACGATAGCGAGAACACAAAGCACCGGCGCTACCAAGCTATCGCGCTGCACATGTGGAAGGTTCATGCCGTCATTTGTAGAAAGAAACAACGATCTGCTTTGTTCTTGTGTGTTGTCAGTCTGTTCATTGGACTTTTCTGTCGCTAGGTGGAGAAGAAACGTTTCAATCTGAGCCGGAAGTTGAACAAACCTCCTCGTGCTTCGACTCACTGCCACGCCTACGAGCGGGAGGTGGTCCTCCGGGGTCGACTGGAGCCTGGGTACTTCCTGCTGGTCCCCAGCGTCTACCAGCCGGGAGCTGAGGCCCACTTCCTCATCAGGGTTTTTTCTTCCTCTTCTATATCTCTCAGGTAAAACGAACCTAGTCGACGCGCATCCAGACCGTTTCATTTTTAGATTAACGTCTGATTGATCTTGGAGGAGAATCAGAAACCCCGCGGCTCTGACACAACACACACGCTTTATTCACGCTTTACTTCCCAAGATAAAAACGCTGCGACTAAATACTGACACCTTCTGGTCAGACATGCAACAAAGTCCACTTAATAAGATTTTACAGAGATGGATATTCCTATTTCTGTTTGTCACTTCGCACGTTTCTGAGTTAGTCGTGACTTATCAATGTCGACTTTCAACCTCCAGCGCAATAAAAAGCCCGGCGCCTTCGCTGCCGTGGAGAACAGATGGGGAGTGGGAGACCAGTTCCTTCCAGGGTTCCTGGGTGGAAGGAAGCACAGCGGGAGGAAGCAGGAACTTCCCGTCTCACTGGCAGAACCCGCGCTTCCCTTTCACAGTGTGTGGCGACGCAGCAGCGGCGCCGGCGAACGTCAGGGTGACCCTGCATCAGAGCCGGCCCGACTCCGATCTACTCCCTATTGGCTTCCACGTTTACAAGGTGAGTGGAACATCAGAGGGGGGTGGGGGGGGGGGGCGTCCCGGTGTCGTTTAGTTCAGCCGTGCTTGTCATTCTACTTCGTACGCAGTGCAAGAAGGGGGAATTAGAGCCGACTTTGCCCAGGGATGAGGGTCCTGTGGCCAGCTGTGTTCCTCACTGCCACACCCATGATGTCAGCCTGGCCTGCTGCCTCTCCCCCGGAGCTTACACCATCGTGCCATCCGCCTATGAGCCAGGCAGCGCTGGACAATTCACCCTCAGCCTGGCTCGCCAAATACACCGGTTGGCCTTAATGCTATTCCTCAGCTAACAGCCGTGGCTTCAGGTATCTTTATTGTGCCTGTCGGGATTAATAATCCACGTGTGCCTCTTTTCAGGAAAGTGGTGAAAAGCCAGGAGAGTCTGGGACGAGCCATTCAGGAGGTCAGTCAAGTGTGGAATAAATAGCGGTGCGGGTTACGAGTTCAGGGTCGAGTGTTTGAGGACTTTCATCTTATTTGTATTTTATCTACTTTTACTTGTACTATTTGCAAGGCAAAATAGAATTATTACTATATTAATGTACAGCGATGAGCCATTATCCATTGAACAGATGAGTTTTAATCCAACGCATGATGGCACTTATTCGTGGTAATATAATAGTTAGGCTCGATAGATTTAGTTATTTAAAGTCTGTGGCTGCGGTCAGAAGACGGCAACGCTGAAAAACGTCTGTCCTGCTCTTCTTGTCTTTCCGGGCGGCAGATCTCTCACATCTCCGCCATGCGAAGCTAGTTCTCTGGGACCGTTGCGGCTCCATTGACCCCCCCCCCCCCTCACCTCCCTATGCCTCTTGGCCCACGATGAAAGAGCCAGTCCTCTCGTCCACCCTCGCCGCGGAGACCCCATCGGCGATTAGGACATCAAGAGGCCGCCGGTGGGCTGGGCTGCTAATGAAGTATGACGGGACCGGCCGGTGTAAACAAACAAGCCGCCATTGAAGAAGGCCGACGCCGCTCTCGCTCGTTCACTCACTGGTGCGCCTGCCGGTCCGGAACAAAAGAGGCTCTCATGAAGGTCCTCGCAGAGGCACACGGAGCAAGAGGACGGCGTCTGACATCGGAGGAAGAGATGAAACGAGGAACCCGCGGCACATCAGAGGATGCCGGCTCGTATGAAGAAGCTGCCAGTACCTTTTTCTATTCTGCTGCCTCCGAGTGGCGTTGTGTGTGTCTGCCTGTTCACACCCATATGTGTGTGTGTGTGTGTGTGTGTGTGTGTGTGCGTGTGTTGTGTCAGAGCCGCGGGGTTTCTGATTCTGAGCCAGTGTTAACGGACTTTTACAAAGCTGGCATCGACTGATTTAGAGAAGCGGTGGACTCTCGCTGATTACGATCAATCTGTGAGAATTGATGAATAAAACGTTCAAACATATTTCTCTGTGTCCAGTTCGTACACAAGTTGTGTTAAAGAGTAAATGATTAAATGTTAGAAAGGAAGCACGCTTTTGGAGGGTGTGTAATTATTTAACAGAGATTACGTGCATGTTTCCAAAATATAAAACGCTTCTACTCTAAATTATTCTGAAGCGTTTAATCTGTTCCTGCGTGATTCACTTCTTAGATTTGACCTATAGTGAGGCTTGAATCATTTTTCTTCCAGCCGTCGGCACCCGCATGCGCGATTGCGCATACACGTGCAGTGCGCGCCGCCGTTCCTGCGGATTTCAGGAGGCAGTGGACGGACTCCGAAAGGTTTGCAACTAGAAAATAATGAACAACAAATTCGACGCGTGAGTAAATCCCAAACTTTCTGTGGACTCTTGTCTGCTGCAGAACGGGCTCCCCGCACGTTTCCCGGTCCGACGTTATTAATGAACGCGTGTGAGGAGAGGCGTGTCCGCTGGAATGGCCTAAAACGCTCAGTTTGTGCTTTATAAAATTCACACGAGACCTAGTTTGACGCGGGTGGAGTTTAAACCGAAGGGAAAAAACTAGTATGGTGGCATTTCACAATGGAGAAGTTGCTATTGCTAGCCACGGATTAGCTTGGCGGTTAGGCCTTGAATCATCGGTGTGGTAGTGGGTTTTCAGGCGGTGAAGGGTGCGCAGAGCCCCGCCCTCAATCTAGACTCTGAAGGTCTTGGTATCTTGGGAGCACAGAGGTAATAATGTGGCAGACGGGTTGTGGTTGAAGTTTCCATTGAGGTGCGCACAATTAGCCGTCTACATGTATGCGTTTAAGCAGGACAAACTATTAATTCAGCAAGCTAAAACAATTTGAAGAAGTACGTGTTATTAGCATAGCCTGCTAAACGTTTAAGTAACTCGGCTAGCTTAGCCCCCCCAAACGCTTCGCTGTGTAACAGCTGTTCAGTAAACCATGTCTTTTGAGAAGGACTCAGTGGCGTCCCACGGAAAGAACCATTTTAGACAGATAGTTTGAGTGTTTGTTTGTTTTTTGCTTTCTTCAGCATTCAAAGACAGGGCCTCTCTAATTATTTTAAAAACCTGAATGAAAAATGAATGAATGAATGAATATATTTATTAGATAGAATGTTAGAGTACAAGTACAGTGTATGTACAATAAATGTCTAATCAGAATATAAACACCAAGGGATGATGTACTATTGCTACGTGCGTTCAGGTTCCGGATTATAATCCAGGTCTTTAAGCAAAGAGGGGTGTTATTCCCATTGTTTAAAGTTTACTTGGCCTCGCCTCTAACATGCATGGCTGAAACGTTTCTGTTTTTTCTGCCCATTTAAATCCAGTCTGAAAGATGACGACAGTGGAGATCACGACCAAGACTCACCGAAAGACGGCGAGAAGGAGAAAAGCGAAGAGGAGGAAAAGGAGCAGAGCATCTCTCGGAGAAAGGTGAGCCTCGCTCTCTCCGTGGGCTCGTCCGTGGGCTCGTCCGTGTTTGTGTTCGGGCTGACGGCAACGCCTTCTTTTCTGAAGATGGTGGTGCCAGGAGCAGGAGAGCACCCCCTGCAGTACAACTACACATTCTGGTATTCCCGGCGCACCCCAGGGAGACCCGCCAGTACTCAGAGCTACGAACAGAACATTAAGCAGATTGGCAGCTTCGCCTCAGTACGTCACACCCAAAGTCCTCTGTAGACACGAACAAACTCATGCCGCCATGTCGTCCCCGCGTTGATTTAAACATTTCATGTCCCTCTAAAGGTGGAGCAGTTTTGGCGTTTCTATAGTCACATGATCCGCCCAGGTGAACTGACTGGTCATAGTGATTTCCACCTCTTCAAGGAGGGTATTAAACCCATGTGGGAGGTGTGTACTCGTTTTTTTTTTTTTTTTTTTTTACTCAAAGAGGTATTATAGGAAGAGCTCTTTCTGAAATCTCGTCCGTGTGGCGTTCAGGATGACGCCAACAAGATGGGTGGAAAGTGGATCATCCGTCTGAGGAAGGGGCTCGCGTCTCGCTGCTGGGAGAACCTCATTCTGGCGATGCTCGGGGAGCAGTTCATGGTCGGAGAAGAGATCTGCGGGGCTGTGGTGTCCGTGCGTTTCCAGGTAAGCACGATCCCTGTTCCACCTTGTTTTCCCGGCACGCCGCCCGCCTCGGCGCTCTCTTGACGTGCGAGCGTTGCGTCTCGTCCCCAGGAGGACATCATCTCCATCTGGAACAAAACGGCTAGCGACCAGGCAACCACCGCCCGCATCAGAGACACCCTGCGCAGAGTCCTCAACCTCCCTCCCAACACCATCATGGAGTACAAGACTCACACAGACAGCATCAAGTATGTATGTCTCTTCATTTTATTATTTACTTTTCAACCTATCTTGCTCTGTCTCTCTCACACACACACACACACACACACAGAGAAAGACTAATGCTAATGTTACCCGCGTCGACTTGGTCCTCATTCTGTGCTACGTTGCTTGCTGCATTGTTAACACACGAACACGTAACACGCCTCCACTCAACACAAAACTAAATCTGCTGAAGAAAAAATAAAATAAAACACGCTGATGATTTCCTTCCGCTTTCATTACGACCTTTCCGACTATGAAGTGTATGCGGACAGAGTTTTGCTGTTGAATGGTGAAGTGCTGCGTTCCGCCTTTGTTTGCAGAGCCTGGGAAGACTTCCATGGTCTGGTGAATGCTAGCATCGGACGTTAGCTGCTTCACGCGGGGGGGAACCTCTGCGAGAGTAAGAGCCGTTCCTGCATGAATTCCCCGTCTGAAGCCCCCCCCCCCCCCCCCGTACCATTCTAATGTCCGTTTCCTTCTGTGGCGTGCAGGTGTGTGTATTTGTGATGTGTAATTTGAGGACGGCGAGTCCCGGGGGAAAGGATTCTCTACAGGGATTGGGACTACGATGTGAAGAGAGGAACAGAGGTGGGATCGTCCTTTCGTTGTGTCAAGTTGGAACGAACCCATCGACGGAACTCTGAGCCGAGCCGAAGAGGGGAAGCGCGCGTCGCTTTCAACCGACCAGAGAAGAAGAGTCCTTCGTTTTACATAAAACGCAAGGTGTGACATCTTTTGACTTGCAGCCAGAGGGCGCTCACGCGACCGGTGTTTGCCGATCTGTTCTTCAAGCTGGTAACAAGTGTACTCGACAAAGTCCAACGAAACCATCCTCTTCTAATAGATTTTATTGCTTAACATAACTTGCTGTTAAGTTTGTGTTAATCTCTTATTGGAACTCAAACAGGGATGGATGTTTTAATACAGTGCTGTATTTTAACTGCGATTCCTCTGGTGCTTTTGAGAATGGGTACTTTTTTTATTGTGGCCAATAGATTTGTAAATACAATCTGCTTCAAAAGGTCCTTGAACATGAATCTGCTGCGTTTCTCCATCTTCGTCCTGGAGGTTGAATACCCCCGAAAGCTATGAGGATGATCCCTGCGCTGGCCGGTGGATTGTTTGACTGGCCTCTTACGAAAGGACCGCCAAGCTGCCTAAATCACTGTGCCTGGCCTCGAGCCCCACCCGTTCCGGTTCTCCCTCGTGTCTCTTGTCTGTTACCCCGAGCTTTAAAGAACCCAGCGGATGGGCTCTGCTTTAATGTCCAGGACGGAGTCCCGAAGCGCTGACCCTTCCCTTCTTTTCTATTTTATAGTAAAGGAAATGAAACCGGGCCCCATCGCCGGCGTCTGTTAAAGTTTGTATCAAATCATCTGGAGCTCTGTTTGATGGAAAACTGCCGCGCCGGCCACGCTTGGCGTGAAGCTGGGGCAGACAAACACTTGGCTTCACACCTGATGGATCTTAGCAATAAATGTCAAATATGCGTCTGCTGCTAAACCTGTTTTAGCCTCTCTTTTATTTCCACGTGGAAACTCAGCTATTTTAATTTCAGACCGGCTTTACTGTTTCGTTAAAAACGAGCGAGTTGACTGGCGTCTCTCCTCCGTGAGCTGAAGACGCGTCCGGCAGCTTCCCTCCCATCGATCAGCTCATTTCAAAGAACATGTGATTCTGTAGAGTAAACGATGACATTGTGCTTTTATTAGCTCCACCTGGGCTTCATGGACCTGCGCGTGTCCGTGTCGTGAATTTAGGAATTCATTTGCTCACCAATAAGAACGTAGCTGCCAGCAGCAGCAGTTTGGTGTCTGAGTCCATGTTCAGCGGGACTGCAAGAATAAAGGGACAGTAATGGGGAGGCGATGAGAGAGTTCTGTGATTGTCTTCGTGGATCGGGGTTTCCTGCGCTCCATTCACCTTCCAACCCAAAATATTCGTGATCCATATTACGGTCGCCGTTGAAGCCGGGCCACTTCTTCCAGATTGAGCCCATTTTCTCACCGATGTCGGAGACGATCTGTGTAAGAGTAGAGGTTCAGAACGCTGAATGAAACGTGTCGTGAGGAACCTCGTTTAATTTTGGGGGTGTTTTAAACATGCCTACCTGGAACTGCTGGTTGGACAAGCAGCGGCACGGGCAGCAGGAGCCCTGGATTCTGACTGCAGGCGCTCCCACTGGACCGCCGCACACTTCCAGGAGCGGGGTGAACATGCTCCACCTGGGAAACGCAGGCACGGATCAGCGTTGTACATTTCATAACTTCATCCGCCAAGTAGCCGACATTAAGGTGATGTTAATGGACTCAGACGGTCCTACCTCTGACACACGGTGCCAATGAGACGCCTTTGTGGCGTGTAGGCTCTCATCTCCATCAAGCAGCAACCGAGACAGCAAGCGTCCGCCCTGCAGGGCCTTTCAAAATAAAATACCTGGTGACCCTGGAGGTCAAAGCCCCGTAAGGAACACGCTCGAGCTGGACCGCAGCACTGGAGGCACACGCAAGAGCTCTCTGGTGGGACAGAGAGAGCCGGGAGAGACTGAGAACCTATCGTTTGCTCTCTTTCTTGGTCTGGGGATGCGGGTGGAACGAGTGTTCTCGGTAAAGGATCCCGGTACCTTCCACAGCCACGAAGAGTGGTGACCTGCTGCCTCCTGCGGTGATGCTGTAAATCCGCCTGGCAACACACTGCGGACCTACAATAATACAGCATTATTATAGACAAAAAAAAAAAGAAAACCATTCCTACATCACTACCAAGTTCTACCCGCCTTGCAGTTCTGGTCTCGCTGTGATAAATACTCGATCGACCGTTGCCAGCACGGAGCCGAGGTGTGATCCCGCTACCTCTCCAGGACACCGCTCCTCCTCCACCAGCATCCTGACAGAAACCCGGCCTGATAATTGGTCATCTAAAGCCCTGGCAGGAGGCGCGTGGCACCGGCAGGAGGACCCACACCCGCTTTTGAAAGCTGTCACGATCGCCTGGATGTGCTTCTCCCGTTCCAGCCGGTCAAAGGGAAGCGGCTGACTGGTTACCACTGACATGGTGTGAAACTGGAAAAGTTTGTGAAGCCGAGCAATTATAAGACAACAACAAACAGCTGTGCTGCAAAAAAAAGACCCAGGTCACTGGAAAAAATATCACGCTGTCTCTTTAAATATGACGATTCTGAGATAACTTAAAACTACAGACTCATTTCAAGAAAACAATCTACCGTCAGAAATAATAACATTAGAATAAAGCCCCAAGTCAACAATTGCTAAAGGTGAAAGAGTGTACCGGTAATTATCGCAAATAGCAGACTAAAATGATGAAAGTCTGTCACTCACCATCTGGATTAGACCTCCAGCTATCGAGAAACTTCTCTGATCTTTACCGTGAGAAGGAAGAGACATCTATGAGTCATCATCATCATCATCAGGGGAGATGAACACCCTCTTCCCCCCCATACAACTAACCCAAAGCACCGAGTCCGTCTCCATCCCAACCGAACGGACCTGGCTTTTGTTGCTTTAGAAAGGCACCACTGAGCCATGTAATTAAAATCCTGCTTCTAGAGGGGGGGCAGTTCATCTCTGTTTTGGGGTTTTATACCTACACTAAATAAAAAATAAAATAACTAACTCATTCCCATGACCTGAATCTACTCAAATAGGAGATGACATTTTCTTTATAGTTATTTTCAATTTGTCAGCAAATGCAGTTTTTTACTCATTTAAAGTATTTGAGTTAATAAACTTCAATTGTTTAACTTTATATATATATATATAATTATACCAATAAAAGCATGCTTCAGGTCAATTCCACTTAAATCCATTTATTAGCAGGAAGGTTTCAAAAACATGAGAGTTACATGTGGCACAAATAAATGGAGGTACAGGATACTTCTGACACAAACCTCTCCAAGGCGGATTTGTGATCAGCAAATGTTTCATTCAGTTTAACATTGGCCTTGATCAATGTTGGCAGCCAGTGGAAAGTAAACCTGAAACATTCCCTGAACTGGAAACAGGAAGAGCAGATCTCCGGCTGCTCTGCATCCCCATGTTGCTGACAGACGCTGTCAGGCTTCCTGATTGGCTCATAAGGATGAATTTCCTGCATTCATCCGGAGATGCCGTCTCTGGGATCAGTCAGGTTATTCAACGGAGGGAGATACCTCTTCGGATCCCCGGGGAAAGGCGAGGGTGGCGGCTGGTTGAAGTGGCCCATCAAGAAGATCCCGATTGTGCCGACAAAAAACACAGAGGCCATGATGATAAAGCAAACCCTGTCGATCACCCGGGCGACCCGGAACCACTCCTCGTTCTCCTGGCGTTAACAAGGAGAAGAAAGACAGCGATGACTACCGATGTCGATTTAAACCAGAGAGGATGAACGTGGGTCCAGAATGTGGAGCTCACATTCTGGAAGTTCTTCTGTTGCCTGGCGGTCTCAGCTATGTGTTTACAGGAAGCCACACACTTCTTCAGGTCTGGGGAGGCATTTGCCAGACTGGTACTGAGCTGTTCGGCTGTCCCTCCCTCCAGTCCGTCATCTTTGAGCAAATATTTACCTGGTTATAGGGCAAACCCACTTTCATCACACGCACGCACACTCATCTGAGCACTCACACAACTTCTCCAGCACGGATTTCATCAATCCATTCCTTTCCTTGAGTGTGGAAAACACGAGTTCCGTCCGAGCTGTTCTCATTACGTATTCCTCCGCCTTTGAAATGAGTGCCGTGGAACTGCGACGTCGACAGGGGACCGGGAAAACGCCATTACCGCCTGCACCTCCAGGTTCTGCGGCGTCGTTCGGTGTCCAGGGTTGCATCTGCATCCTCAGCAGCCGAGGCAGGATGTTGAGGAGGATCTGGGGGGGGGGGGGTCAGAGGGTAATCCAGTGGCAAATAGATCCTCAAGCGTGAAGCCGGGCCATGCTCTCACCTCTCGGACTTTGTCTGACATTATGTGAGTGTTGGGGGTTCTCAGGGAGACGTTGAGGACTATCACGCAGTTCATCACCACCATTGTGGTCACTGACATTGCAAACATCAAATACCTGCGGATAAAGACTCGTGAATCTTCCTTTTTTTAAAAAAATCAGATCAGCTGCAGTTTGGACTGAAATCTTACAACGATGACACGGAACATACTTCCCAATGAGAGGCACTGCATTCGAAGTCTCTGGAACCTTCTTAGCGATGAGGAAGAGGAACACAGTCTGACCCAGAAGAGTGAAGATAGACATGGTGCACTTCTGGCCCCCGGCTGCGCAGAACCCAAACCAATATTCAGTCAGAGTGGCGAGTTTGTTTTTGTCACGATGACACTAAAGATCTCTCTTGGAGCTACATCAACCTCATGAAGCTCTGGGGAATACTTATAGATAGATAGATACTTATATGCAGGTAATATAATTCTAGAAAGACCTTTTGCGGGTAAGTAGTAAACGAGGAGGCAGAGGGAGGAGAAGAGCACGCAGGGGGAGATAATGTTGATGATGTAGAAGAGAGGCTTTCTCTGGATGACGAGGAAGAAGACCACCTCCTGGTACTCCAGCTCGTCCTTGGTGTGCTGACTGTTGACCACCTTCTTGGCCGGCCTGTGCTTGATCCCCCACTCTCCATTTTCTACAACGCCAACAACGAAATGGAACTTCAAGTCAATTTGTTTGCGATTGCAGAAGCACATTTAGATAATCGCGGCGAACCAAAATGTTGGCCTACCAGTGAAAGCCTCCGGGTCAATGTCCACCCACTCCAAGGTGCGGTTTTCTTCCTCTTTGAGGACCAGCTCGATCTCATTGGCGCTGTAGGTCTGGGACCTGGATGCAGGGGAGAGAAGCTCTCTATCGGTTTCCTTAAGTCAGGAACATTTTCAGTGGTACCTAAACAGAACCCTGCGGTGCTTCACACGCATTTGGCGTAGCCGTAGAGCACGTATACACTGCAGCATTACATCTACATGCTGTTGGCTATCTTTACTGACCGAAAGACCATGGAGCAGTTCTGCCAGTCAAAGGGAAAGTAGTTGACGGTGATGGGGCAAGCGCTGCGGTAGATGGCGGGAGGCAGCCAGTACACGCAGCCGTCAGGAGACACCAACGCATTGCAGTAAAGAGCCACCTCGAACTGGCCGTCCACACTGTGCAGGTTAGAACAGATGCACAGGTGCATTCACTCAGACATGATTAAAAAAAAAACATCCTGGTGTATCAGAGAATGTTTTCTCTGAAGCTCTATTCAGATCTGGATCCATTTATGATGTCATAGCAGGCTTAGAATTTCCCCCAGTGGCAGTGGGGTTGGGAACCGGAGGTTCCTACGGGTGCACAAACACTGGAGCAAAACACCTGCAAGCCCAAGACACACCCACTTTTGGAAAGGGGCGTAGCCAGTGTAAACTCTTTTCAATTTTGTATTCATATACAGATGTTCTTTGACAAGACGGTTGAAACAGAGGGGTATAAAAGTGTATTTTGAGGACTTCGGGGCCACACATAGAATACTGGGGCAGCACGAAGGCGTGGTGGTTAGCGCTGTCACCTCACAGCAAGAAGGTGCCTGGTTTGAATCCTGTCTGTGCGAAAGTCGACTCACTTGTTCTCCAGCACGATGTCCGGCAGCCAGATGCTCCTGGAAGGAACCCGTAGCTGAGAGGTGATGTCCCCGTACCGAGCTGCCCTGGGGGGCCGGTCCCATCTGAGTCTGTAGTCGCACCATTGCTGCATGCAATGAAGTAGCATAAGGAATCATTTTTTGCAAAGCAGCTGAAGCCTCCAGCAGATGGGGGGGGGGGGGGGGGGTATGAAGTTACCAGTTCAATCCAGACGCATGTGGTCAGGGCCTCCTCCTTTTCACTCTGAGAAGGCACGGTTTAAAAATCACATCAATTCTCACGGCTCACAATGAAGCTAAAAAAGCCCGACTGCCCTGGACTCACCAGAGAGATGAGGTTGGTGAGCGTCATCTTGATGTCGACCTGAGTGATGTCGCCACTCTTCTCCACGGGGCGGACGTTCTTGTCGTAGCCCTCCATCAAATCCTGAAAGAGTTCCCCTTCGAGGTTGACTGCTGATGCTTCGGTTGAAGCACGCACGCACACACACACACACACACACACACACACACAGATGTGACAGGGTCAGTTTTATGTACAAATGGGTTGGGTTTTTATCTTGTGTGACTTAGTGTGCTTTTCGTGCATGTTTTGTTTTTTACGTGTGAGTTTTGTTTTTGTGGTGTTGTTTTTATTTACACATGCTTATTTTTTTTTACTACGACCCCTGAACTACCCACAACTGGGCACAATCAGCAGATTGGCGGCAGGTGTGTGCCGAAAGGCAGGAAAACCTTTTAAGCACCAGAAGGCAGACCGGAAGAAGGCAACAAGCAGGAGTTCGGGAGAGCGAGCGGGACGCCTGGAGCGGGACGTTGGACGGCAGGATCCTCTCTGTTGCTTTTAAACCTTTTTTTTTTAAATTTCTTTTTAAATACACTTTTATAAACCGGTTAATGAATAGTGGTGTCTTAACTCTGCTCACCCCCGACATTCAGGGACCTGCGTGTCTTTTAGTAGAATCCGAGGCTCTTTTTAACCTCGGTGGCATAACATCATTTGTATGTTTTACAGGAAAAATATGAACTCATCCCTTTCACTAAGTCACTCAAGGCGTTCGTCAGCTGAATCTGGTGGTGCGACTGTACAAACTCACCCAAAAGAAAATACAGACACTCGACACCGAGTGTGTCGGGTTGATTTAGCAGCGCTCCTTCCTACCTGTGTCCAGAATCATCAGCAGCCTCAAGAACAAAGAGAACCGAGGTCCAAAATCCATCAGTGTGAGTTTCTGCTCCTAGACAACGCTGCTGTCACTAATCTGATACGCATGGACATGACCTAGTGGAGCTACGGTGTGTGTGTGTGTGTGTGTGTGTGTGTGTGTGTGTTTGTTCTATGTGCTTCCCAGCAAAAAGGAAGGACTCAGGCCAATGGGAGGGTCGAGGTTTAGGGGAACTGTTGGGGGGGAGTTGAAGGATGGTTCGGGTTAAATGCAAGAGTATTTTGAGTACTGCATAGCCAGCTGTCACACGCACACACACACACACCAACCAGTAATACGACGCCCACATAGTTCAGGCATTGTACTGTGTGCATTTAGGTAAACCACCAAAACACACGCTGTATATGAACAAAAAAACATTTCTGTTATTATTCGTCTTTGTGAACAAAGTTCTGTAAATTCAGCCGTGCAGGGTCTATAATAAACCGTTTCCACCCGAAGCCGGGACGCTCAGATGTCTCCGGTCCAGAGCAGCCTCCTGTGATGACGGGCCAGGCTGTGTGGTGGTGTGTCGCGCATTGGCATGCATCCCACACACACACGTGAGAAGGAGTTAATGTGTTTGTGTGCGTGTGTTTACTCGGCTGTTCTGCCCACATCCCTCTGTATCCTGCTTTTAGCGCTTGGACTTATAGTTACTCCGGTTCGTTTGGGCTCGTCCAGAGGCCTCGACTCGGCAACCGGTCTTTTCCTCAGACAATAAGATATGATAAAGGTCAGCTCAGCACTGTGTCCGGTTACAATTCCCAACCCTGAAAACAAGGAGTGGACGCTCAGTAGAGGTGGGAGTTACTGGTTGCCACGCCACAGCAGCTGCCGTGCTGCTGGGAATGAATGCCCCTAAAGGGTCAGGGGTCGGGCTGGGATCTCCAGAGGAACCAATCAGCGTCAAAAAAACCCAGCCTGAGCAGAACGTGTTCAGCGCTGTTCTAAAATGCACCACAAAATGAGCAGCGTGACTCGTTTGAATAGCTTCTTATCCAATGTTCGATTCGGTGCCTCAGAGATAACCGTCACCACAACATGCCACATGTTCACCTTTGTAACAATTTTATTTATTTATATATGTATATATACTTTTTAGTTGTTTTTTTTACAAAAATACAAATTCTTTGCTCCATAAAAATATATATATATATAAAAGGTAATATTTACAGCCTGCGCTTCACAAGAGGCTCAATCATTGCACACACACACACACACACACACACACATTCATAACTTAGATCAGCTTGCATGTCCAACAGCATCCAAGGGATCCTGGCGCAGCGGGTAGATGGGAGTGGACCTCAAACAGCCGTCCATCCATTTTCTTGGATGCATGCATGCAAACATGCAATTTCGGAGGAATCCGGAGAAATCCCACGCAGACACAGGGAGAACTCGGTAAATTCTTGCCACCCGGAGCCAACCTCCAGCTCTTAGGTGAGGAGCCAGGAGTCAAGTTTTTGTGCGTCTTCAGCGCGCCTCAATCCCGCGAGAGTCTTTAAGCATTATAAACCTTTCATTCGAGTCTCTTCTCACGTATTTGGATTATGTCTTTTTCAGCGCCTCCAGTGCCAAAGCGAGGATCCTTGGTGCGCTACGGTGGAAGGATTCGTTCTCCAGGCCCATCAGGCTGTAGAAGGTCAGAGGACGCCCCCCGACCACGGCTCTGATCCGCGCCTGGTAGAGCCCTCGATCGTTCTTGGAGCTCAAATCGACCAGCACCTGAACAAAAGTAAGTGAATGAATCCACAACATGAGATGATTATTTTATTCGGTGCACATTTTGCTGATTTTCTCCCTGCATGAAAGAGTACCTCTTGGAAGTTCATGCGTAAGTTCTTGCTCGGCACGCTTAAGATCCAGCTGTAGGAGTCTCTGACTTGGCTGACTCGCTGCGAGGACTCTCTCACCCTAGGACAAACTGCAGGAGAGCATTTCGTTAGAGGGGTAACATCAATACGCGTGGACGTATGAGACAGGCGGGTTACTCGGGCGTGGCACGCACTTTTCCCACCAGCTCCAGGTATCTGCCTCTTGCGAAGAATGCTCCTGGACTTCCTACGGAAACTTAAATCGGGTGAAGACTGTCTGGGGTCAGAGGTCGTCTCTACGTTCGCGCCCTCAGTGACCGGCGGCATCAACTTTGCTCCTTGTCCATTTTCACTTAAAGGAAGCTCCTCAGAGGCGACGCTCCGCGTTAGCTCACCGGAAGCATCTCCGGCGGATGACGCTCCACCTAGTGGCTCTTCTGTCGCAGCTCCATCCTGTGTCCCCAACTTCTCAATCTCATCCACCAGGACGGTTAGCAGTGACCAAGGATGCTGGAATTCCTCGGAGGAAGAGGAGGAGGCATGCGGTGCTGCTTCAGTGGAAGAAGCAGGAAGGCTTTTGGGTGACTCGTCCTGGAGGTCGACTGTGTCCAGGTGCAGGATGGGAGGAGGTGCTCTGAAGCCCAGCTTGGAGCGCAGAGCTGAGATCGCAGTTCGATATTCCCCCCCCAGCTGATGCACCGTGGAGTCCTTTGTTTGTGAACACAGCAGGACGTTACATTTAGCTTGGCAGTAAATCCACATCATGCCTCAAAACTTCATTTACACGACATCCTGCATGTTCAGACGGACGCCTCCTCGCCTACCTGCGAGAAAAGGTCGACGACGTCCGATTCAGCAGGCTGTTGCTTGTCTGCGTCTTCAGCCATGTTCCACAGATGTCTCTCCCAGTCGTCCACAGTGGGTCCCACCCCTGTGAATGCCGCTGGAGGAACCGGAGAAGGGCTCCGGTCTGACGGCGCCGCAGCTCCACGTAGCTGATCTAACAACAACCGACACACAGGTCTCTTAGCATGACGACACACCGTATACACAGGTGTTTGCGCGGCAACTGGAATCTACCTTTAACCCGCATGAGACTGAGGCCTAGATCTCTTCTTCGTCTGGTGTGAGTCAGAGCTGTGCTGTAGATGTGTTCCACCAGCTGAGGCAGCGTCTGGGTGAAGAAGGTCAAGTCCACCTTGTCTCTGATGTAGTCTTCAGCCCTCTGGAGCAGGTCCAGCAGGGTCTGCAGGAAGGCGTGCAGCTCTGGAAGGAAACGAGCGATCAGCGACCTCTGCGCTCCACCATGAGGAGATTTGAGCTCTTCATCCCTTAAACTGAGATCATGAATGAGAGCGCTCACGGCATTTCTTGAAGCGGGTGAGACATTTGTCCTCCGCCGTCCGGCTGCAGGAGTCGGCGGCTTGGCCCGGCGGGCAAGTCAGGGTGTAGAAGTGACAGAGAGAGCTGAACTCCGACTTCTGCGCCTCCTCTGTCATTTCTGTCGTCTTGAGGAGCTCCAGACACGCCGGCTCCCTGTTTCCAATCGACTCTGAAAGCGACATGACGTTAATGTCACAGATTCATGCATGTCCATCAACGTCTGTAAGGATTTTAGCGCCGCTTAAAACTCACTTTGCATCTCGTCCTGAATCCAGTCAGAGAAAGCAGACACCCGCGTGTAGACTCCAGGCTTGCCCTTGTCCCCACAGCCGTCTCCCCAGGAGGTGATGCCGTAGAGCTGGAACCGGCCCGACCTTTGGTCCTGATAGATCAGGGGGCCTCCAGAATCTCCCTAAAGTTGATATCAAATCCCCAGAATTAAATATACCAGTTCAAGAATTAGATGCAAAATGAGCAAGACATGTGCAGGTGTGTAAACGAGGACGATTCCCACCTTACAGGAGTCTATCCCTCCGGAGAGATAGCCAGCGCACAGCATGGTGTTGGTGACCACGTCTTTACCGAGGGCCTGCTTACAGGTGCTCTGAGGCAGCAGCGGCACCTTGGCCTCCATCACCACATCAGCAAACGGCCCGTCTGCAGAGAAAACGCACGCACGTGCACCACGGTGTGTGGTTAATAGCGTTGGGTGAACCGATTTAGACGCATCAGCGTGTTCTTGTTCTAACAAACGATAACGACAGCAGGCAACTTCTCAGGAGGTCTGAAAGGAAACCAAGCTATAACACTCAGAGAGCACAGACCTCCGCCAAGCAGCTCCGTCACCTCGTATTTGGATCATTTACCATTAACACGGTGATCTGGATCATCTTCAAAAGGTTCTAAATTGTTCTTGGTAATGTTAATGCCAATTTCAAAGTGGTCCGGAATCCAGGATCTCTTCTGGATCAACACCAAAATGTGATCAAGTGTTCCTGGTACCATTTCCTGAAGGTCTGTCCAAAACCTTTTGACTTATCTTGCTCACAGCCAAACAAACCAACGCTGGTAAAAACACAACCTCCGCGGCGGAGATAAATACGTCTGAGGTGAAAACCCACGTCAGCTGTTGCCCACTCACTCAGATAGAGGGAGCCCCAACCTGCCACCAGGCATGAACTGCCAGTAGGGGGCTCTGTGCCTGAAGGGAGACACACCGGGGTGACGCGGTTGGACAGGATCACCGGGGATGTCAGCTCCACCAGGGCGATGTCGTTGTTGAACGTCTTTACATTGAACTGCAGGAAGCGGAGAAAGTTTTGTTCAACAAAGACTGACGAACCAATTGTTTTGTTTTATTATATTTACATCCCACAATCTCTGGATTGTTACCTTAGGATGGGGGGTGATGCGGTTGACTTTAAGGAGCTGCTCATCAGGATCGGCCTGAGTGGTGTCAAAATCGCCGACTACGGCCGTCCAGTCGCTTTCGCTGCGGCTGCTGTAGGTCAGAGCAACAGAGACAAGCTTGGAAGTGAGAGGACAGAAAAGATCTCCAGTCCCATGGACAAGTCAAATATCTGATTATAGCTGCGTGAAAGCGAGGTGCAAACTCACCCCATGAAACAGTGAGCAGCCGTGACCACCCAGGCGCTGTCCACCAGAACCCCCCCACACATCAGCTCGCCGTCCAGCTGGAGGTTCACCAGCCAGGGCCAACTGCCCGGAGGAGCAGGAGCGCCGCCCACAATCCGGTAGCCAGGTTGTGAGACATTCTGCCTTTGACCACACACTGCTGCTGGGACAGAAACACCTTTGAGCTGAAGACACTGAAGACACGTCGTCTCTGAAGGGTCTGTGATGCGTGCGCCGCTGCTTTTTACCCTGTGCGTGCGTCTGCGTCGCAGGTTCGAGGTTCTGCATGGTGTTAAGGAGGCTGCACTGGAGGACTCGGGCGCTGCAGCTCTCGCCCATGATCCTGACGCAGCCGTCCTTGCTCAGGACGTCACCAGGGCAACGATGCTGATAGTAGGCACAGGCCTGGCTCAGAGCCCAACTCCTCTCCCCTTCATCCTGAAGCTTCTGGGCCTTGCTGATGACCTCACAGCTGGGCTCCGATAAGGCGCTGGCAGGAGACGCTGGTGGGCAGAGGAGATACGTGGTTAAAGGAAGCATTTATTGGTAATACGGGACAATACAGGACAATACGGGACGACGTGCCGCAAGATGTTCAAGGAGAAACGTATTTAACTCACAGCAGGACCCGGCCAGCTGCCCGCAGTCCTGAAACAAACAGGGAACGCACCCCCGGCAGCCCGCTTCGGCCCGGCTCCTCTCAAAAGATGCCCGATCAAGAGCGGACAGGGCGCCGGTCATGGCCGCCTCGAGGACCACCGTCCCGCGATCAGACAGAGCTTCAGGAAAGGGCAGCAAGAAGGTGTGAGAACGTTAGGAAAGAAGAAAAACACAATACGCTGAGACACACCAGCGGCGCACGATGGCGTCTGCTTTGATCAAGGCGGGTTGGGGAACAGCGTGCTGGTGAGACCTCTGCAGGGCCGCCTCAATCAGGCCGCCGACCCGGTAGTCCCCCACTGTGATACACTGCATCAACAGGACAACAACAACGCCGATTGAGGACTTAATTAGGAGGCCGGAGCTGAGCTGGGAGAGGCCGGCGGGGCAAGAACGGGCCATAGGGCCACCGGCTGGGACCCCCGAGTGCCTTGATCTAGCACTTCAAACACAACACTGCCACCGCCGGCCGCTCCTTTGAAGTTCTGGTCCCTCCCAATCCAGTACAAGTCCCTCTGCAGCAGCGTCCAAAAAATTGTGCCAATGTAGGCCAAGCGAGAAATAAAGCTGGTATTCAGTTTGTCGAACAGAACGCCGACTTGTATATTCGCATGCTTGGCGGCTTTTGAAGCATCGCCAGCATTGGTCCATCGTACTATGATGAAAAAATATATTAAACCTTTATCTATAATACATTTATCAGCAAGTTAGAAAACTGGTGCAGATTGTCGATCAAAACTAGAGAGCGTTCGCCACAATTACCTTTGAGCGCACTCGGGGGCATCCTGTACACCTCTCGATTCGTCGGGGCTCCCAGCAAACAGCCGAGTCCCGTGAGCAGCAGCAGCGATATGAGCAGCAGCATGATGCACTAGCATCAGACAACCGCTCCACGGCGGCGACAGGAGACGCCCAAGAGCGAGGAGGACGCAGAGGTGATGAAGACGAGTCCCGCCTGCAGGGTTTCCAGCGCTCTATTGTCTGGCTGCGCGTTGCAATGGCTAACTGTCTCCCTCCTCCTGACTCTCCCAGGACATCTGTCTGGAAGTTTACTTAGAGGAACAATAGATGCCTGGAGCGGACCCCTGTGTATATATAGAGTCCCCCCCCAGGCAAAAACCACTAAGAGATGGGGGAGGGGGGGGGGAGAGGGAGGAGGGAGAGATGCTCCCATGGCCAACACACAAACAGATGAATTCATCAAGACTGTGGCAGCAAATTGGGTACAACTTGCCAAGGCTGGACATTACAAAGAGGTTTGGTTCTATGAAAGGAGGCAGAGGGAGGGCGAGAGAGGCAGATAGGGAGGGGGGGGGGGGTCAAAAGGGAAACCGGCGCGATTGGCTGGGCGACAGGGAAGGGGGTGTTGTTTGAATTAATTAATGGAAGAGAGGGAGAGAAAGTGATGACCATAAAGATATGGGCTGATGTGGGACCGGAGTGGAGGACTGTAGAGCGAGAGAGACGAACGTTGGCAGCATGAGCTGGTCAGGATGGGCGTTGGTGAGGGACGTGTCCGCCATTCTGCCCGTCCCTCAAAGAGGGCATTGTTCCGGGCTTCTCTCTGAGGATGCCCGCATCAAACCTTCGCTTGGCCGCCGCCGACATTGATCACTTACACTCTTTTGTCCCCCCAATTAAAATATTGTCAGTTCACATCACTTTTGTCTTTCTCTGCTGAACTCTGCTTTTTGTTACATAAAGGTACAGTAAGAAAGAAAAAAAAAAGGTGCTGATGAAGACGGTGTGTTTGGAAAGCTCACTTTCAAGCTCTGCACAAATTTCCACCCACGTGCTATTCCTGATTTTTGAGAAAACCGGCTTTTGTGGCACCTGCGCACACACTTCCTGTGTCACTATGTGGAGCGATGGCACACACAGGAAATGATGCAACGAGCATGAACATGGAAATCAGCGTTCATCCCAATTGCAAGCAGGTGGCGCTAACTGTAAATCGCATCACGCATCTAGAGGTCTATAAGGTTGGACTTCCATCCAACATGTGGAAAGAACTGTGGACCTAAACGCATCTTTGAAGTATGAGAGAAACTTACTGAAAGCTGAATGACATCAACTCTGAGGAAACAAACCAGCTGAAACATGAAACGGAGCGGCGTATCAAAGAGAGCCGCCCGTCGCTGCCACAAGCCAGCTGACAAGGTTCAGAGTGACCCAGCTCGCCGTCCGTGTTGGCGAGTGTGTGTGTGTGTGTGTGTGTGTGTGTGGCTCTTTTATGATTCAGCGTTTGTGCAGCAAACTTTAAAATTTAAGTTCTGATTGTGAAAAAAGAACAAGAGCAAAACACAGAAGGAAACTTAAACATGCTGATGAGACATGTCAAAAAAAGTCAGAAATTAAGACATTTCTTTTATATGTTTCTTCGTGTGTGTGTGTGTGTGTGTCGTGCCCCAACCCCCTCCAGGCACCCTGGCAGCACAATGGGCCTGAGATCTGAACCCTGGCTCAGGCGGAGCGGAGCGGGAACAGCATGGGACGAACGGGCGGCACTCTTTCATGCTGTCCCTCCATCAGTCCGTTTCCCTTTGATGTCCATGATGAACGATCCCCCTCCCTCATCTGTCTTTCATGTCTGCCATTCTCTCTCACTGTAATCAGCAATGTTCGAGTTTATCTAGTCTTAAAAATAAAATGCCGGTAAAAAGTTGAACGAATAACACCTCGTCAAAAATGTCGCCGCCCCTTCCTGACTCTCCACCTTACTTTCACACAGGTGCCAGACCTGCTTCAGTCGGTAGGAAGTGCCGGTGGAACGAAGGAGGACAGGGCCTGCGCCTTGGAACGTGGGTTCGATCCGGTTTCCTCCGACAGTTCAAAAAGGTGGGCTCTTTCGTTCATGGCGACCGGATGGTTTTACACGGAGACCAAAAACAGCGTCATGGTCTTTATAAAAACGCTCCAGTTTTAAATCTGCAGCACAACCTCTGCTGTTCCTCTGTTCCCATTCAGATGGCTTCATCAGGCTCCAGAAAGAAAACACACAAAGCTCAAGTCCCACCACAATGAGAACCTTAACAGCAGCAACAACAGAATTACACCCAGGTATTGTGTTTGGCTATGAAACCACTTCTCCCATTGTCTCAGGCAGAAAACAATTGAAATCTAGGTCAGTGGGGTACGCAAGAGCAAAGAGCTCCCCAACACTTCCACCCACACTTGAAGCCCGTGACAACGGTCGGACAGAACGGGCCTGCATCGGGTCATTGTTAGGCAGGACGGTAATTAGATCTATTATGACCTCAACACTCACATTAACCGCCATTAAACGCTCACCCAAGAAAGATCCACTTAGCCCCCAACGACATTGAGGTTGAGTAAGTTTATCACGAAGAGCAAAAGAGAAGAATCAACTGGACTACTGGGCCGTTTTATTGGATGAAGTCACTTCACAAGGGGAATGGAAGCTACGTTTTTATAGCTGAATCACGTTGAGATTTGCAGCAGAGCTTTACTGCAGGTCGAGCTGCCTCTTCGGATGACGCTGTCTGCCACATCCCTGCAGGTGTGTGCATAAAGAGTGTCAGACGTTCATGCAGGACTCTTCCTGTCCACCTACCTTCTAGTCATTTGGACAATATTTGTTATATAAACATGGACTTTACAGCACAATTCAAGGCATTGTGGAGTCATACTTTTCATAGAAATTGCACAGGAGTGTGATATATTTATTTGAGGCATTATTTAACATGATATATATATATATATATACACAGTTTAAAATTATCTTCATAAAAATCCTGCTTTATCAACACATCAGTAGTAAGAACATCAAATGGACACACAGGGGCGCTGTGTTACACAGCTGGGGATGGGTCCTGCTTTCATTCACTCAAATACCACTCAGATGTTGTTTTATTTTTTGTTTTATTTTTTATTTCTATTTATATTACACATAAATAGAAAATACGTTGTTAGATGTGCTATATATATATTATATATAAAATATCTCTTAGTCAATTATTTAATTTAATTTAATATGTTTTACATTTTAGGCACAGGATCGTCACAACAAACATCTTTACTCAAACCTGAGATTAAAAAAAAGAGAGAGAGTATATTAGCAGCAAATAAAAATATTTAGTCACTAATTATCTGGTCAAACTAAAGGCAAATGAGGATGCCACTGATGCTACTTCAATTCTGTGTTACACTAAACCTAAAAACATACAAACAAATGTAAATTAAATAGAATATAATCATGACTGTCTGTATAATGTATTTATTATCATTACTTTACTATAGTTTAGAAGAACAGTCATACTGTAATAAATAAATAAAACTAGCAGAGAGTTGAGTTAATACAGGTTTTTAATTTACAGGTCAAACTCACACAGAAATGATCCAACTTCTAAAGTTTATAATAAATGTCACAATAAAAGCTATAAATTAAAAGGTGCATGTAAGAAGTCAGTGCTTGAACATCCCACTATTTTCTTACTTTTCATAATATGGCTCTATTGTTGTTGTTTTTAGATGAAAACGGAGAACAGGAAGCATAAAGCTTCTCCTGGTCTCATCTACACATTTGCCTGCTGCTGTCTGACCGACCCTGCAGGAAGAGACGGAACGTCCCCCCCCCCCCCTCCTCGCAGGCCGAGCCATTAGCTATGAATTATGGTGCTGCTACCATCACAGCCAATAGTCTGGATGTAGAGCAGACTCTGCCTCGCTTTATCGCTGCGTGTCGTGGCTGAACAAAAGGTTCCACACCAGAAGTCAGAACAGGTAAGCGGATGACATTTCACTTAACAGGAAATCTAATTTAGAGCACAGCTGCATGCTGGTGATTGATCACACTAGTGCTAATTCCAGCTCTATAGAAATGTACTTTTTTTAAATTTATTTATTTTATTCACATCTCATTCAAAAACTAAATGCAATCTAGTTACCGATCTTTCAATTGCATTCTGCATTCTTTTAATATACATACATGGTATTTTCTTTTTGGAACTGTACTATATCACTTCTTTGAATATATTGCTCTAATGTGTTTTTTTTTTTTGCAGGGCAACTGGTAGATTTTTTTTGGAAGGAGCAAGCGAGAGAGAGAGAGAGGCGATAGAGAGGAGCAGCATCCGTTTCCAGAACGCCGTATGACCAGGGGGGAACTGATGCTCCGACGTGACGGCGGCGCGATGCAGAGACCGGACCCGGAGTCAAACCATCAGACGCTGCACTGAGCAGCACAGTGAGTGTTTCTGGGTGATTGTTTTTGCTTGCTGTCTGGAGCTTTTAACTGACATAGGGAGGGGGGGGGGGGGGGGGGGGGGGACTGCAGCGTAGGAGAAAACTCTTGCAGCAGACAGAAGCGTCCTTTATTCCTCAGACCTCGAACAACTTGCTGCAATGTGCCTTCATTTTGAGTGTCAGACAGAACTTCACCAGGCTCAGTATGTGCATGCGTTTGCATCATTCATTGTGTGCCATATGCTCTACTGTAATTAAAACTGCACAGGCGTGCACACACACACACACACACACACACACACACCTACAGCCATAATGAGAAATGCAGTCCTTATCTTTTTATGATAAAAGCTGGACGCGCCGTCTGCCGGGGTTATTCCTCAGGCTCCCAGCAGCCTGCAGTGTGTATCTGACAGCATCAGTCCCCCCCCCCTCCACACACACACACACACACACTTTAGCAAACCAGGCATTTACTTGCCTGTAATGATCTGAGAGCACAGTAGCCACATGGACGCTGTTGATCTAGTTAGAAAGGTCGATGTGAAAAGACCATTAACCTGGACAGCAGCGCACACACACACACACACATGCACACACGTGTGTGTGCAAACACACATACACGGAGCAGTGTACACACACTCTTTTCTCTCCACCTGCTGCACTTAAAGTTATTAAACATGCAATGATAAAGACTTGTGACTTAAAGGAGCACTTACTTTAAAAACAACAACAGAATATAATATATAACATCCAGCTCTCCATCAGCTGAGAGTGCAGCTATAGCGGCAGCGAGTTGGACAGCAGACAGCAGTCCGCATGTATTTGCATAGAGGCCGGCGGCTGATTGCATGTGTTAGTCATGATGGGCAGTGTAGTCGGTGCTGACCTGTTAATGATCGACCGAGCCTGCCGCACCAAAACTATTACAGCCTGTTGCTAGGAACCCGAGGAGAGACGGTAGCCTCTGGAGATCAGAGGTGTAGACGATAAATGTGTGCGTGCATGGAAACAAAAGAAGTGAGACACCAACGGGCACCTTTGATTCTATTAATCAATGTAGAGGGGGGGGGGGAAAGGCAGGTCTGATTACTGTGATTGAACTGTGGATGGAAAATGAGAGAATTTAAAGGCACACTCACAAATTGTTCTTCCTGCCTGCTCAGGCTGTTTCACCAGCCTGGACACCTGTGTTCTCAGGCAACCAGCAAAGTAGAGGTCTGTCGCTCTACTCTGGAAAGATGGTGGGACTGAGAAACTGCTCTACATGGGAACCACTGCTGCTCAAGGCCTCCTGCATCAAGTCATGTGCCAATGGCTGCTCCCTTGGAATCACTGCACACCTTACCTATGCTAATGCCAGCATGGAGTCTGTGGAAGGTGAGTAGTGGAATCATGCACACTTAAATATGAAACTGCATGTGATATATTAGACATATTTCATCAAATGAACTAGCTATTCCTGTTTTCTGGAATTATTTTAAGATTGGAAAAATGAACCTTGAATTTAAAACAGTAGAGAGACGAAGACTGACCCTTGAGGAACACCACAGATACGTTTAACCATCTCTAACCAGCCTCATAATACCTATGGGGAGATTTAAAGTTTAAAAACGCCTGCTGTACTTTCAAACAGTTTTTTTTAATGCAGTTTTCTAAATCCAGGCTTAAGTCTGTGTGTTCTGGCCATTTAGGCGTGTTTGTGTACCCGCTTGGGGAAAAGGAAGTCGTGGTGGGCTTTCAGGCTGTTATCGCGGGCCGATTGGTGGGGGTCCAGCTCCAGAGCCGAGGGAAACTCAAGGACTTCTGTTTGGACTGCTGCAATGGATCGGGCCCGGATGGCCACTGTGGGAACGGACCGGAGTGGGGCTGCTGCGGCGGCTCCGGCCTGGACATGCAATGCGCCAACGGTGAGGAGAGAGGCATGCTGGGAAGGGAAGACATGCTGCATCTCATTTCAGATGAGACGTATATGTTTGTGAGCATTCACCAAACCTTTGTGACACTAAATTATTAAAACAACAACCAGTTCTAAAGTGAAATAAGAAACAGTTCAACCGCTAGTCGCGCCGTGACGGACCCAAGGCTGTGATGATGTCTGAGTGAATGCAAATATAGCTAGCAGTAAGTGTCCTGTTTTAGCCTCGCTGAGTGTGTGAAGGACAGACCAGGGGAGGCGAGCAGATCTGGCCGCCTGCCTAATGGCGTTCACTTAGTGCAAACATAGATCAACTTGAGGTGGAAACAGTGGCATCATGTTCATGCAGTAAAGGAGGAGGGGCTTGTCCATATTGCCATAATGTTCTCTATTGATTAAAAAAAAAATAGGACATTTAATTAAAGGTAATCATTGCGTGTTTATTTTACAGCATACTCTCTCTCTCTCTCTGTGTGTGTGTGTGTGTGTGTGTGTGTCTGTTTACCATCTGGAGCAAACACACCTCTTTGTAAAACTCCGTTTGATGTATTGGTTTAGTTGTGACACCCAATCCCGCCCATCACATCATCGCCTCTATTTTAGAAAATTAGAATGGGCAAAAAAATGAAAATATTTAGGCAAGAATGAAACAGCCACCCTGAAAACGTTCAATCGTTCATTGACTGTTCTATAAATATCTCTTTGGATTGTTTCATGATGTGAGTTTAGGGCATCTCATTCTGGACGAAGACCTCGAGAGAACCACCTTCATCGTGGGCACAGGTGTCATCGGACCCATGGATATGGTGTCCATCGTCATTAGCACCACACTGGAACTCCCCACCTTAGACAACGGAGCCATCCGCATTGTGTACCCTGCACTGCTGACCCCGGTCGTCACGGGTCAGGTCACTCCCAGCAAGATGGAAAATGGAGGGAAATGTGAAGATCATGGGTAATTAGCTAGCTCGACTAGCTAAGCTTAACATTGTACTTTACATTAGATATAGAAGGATGACTGCTGGACTCTCTTCTCCTCAGGCCGACCAGCTGTTTCGGTGCCACCTCAGGAAAACAAGACCGGGCTCTGGATGCCTATCAGCTGTGTGTCCACGCCGTCTTCGCCAGTCCGGCTTCAAACCTGGCACCTTATGAGCTCAACTTCCAGCTGCTGGTCAGAGGGGCCTGCCTCCTGGCTGGTACTGCCTGTCCTCATCAAATAGCTTTAAAATGTTAAAAATCTGTCTGGATTTTCCCATTTAGTTATAATGGAAGCTTTAAAAAAAAAAATCAAAATCATATATTGTAAAATATGCATTCAATTCAATCACCAAAAATCACAGTCATAGAAGGGTCAGATGTGCACTATCATGCAAAATGTCTTCTGGATCTGATCCAGAATGAGGTCAGGAACAAATATTTATTAAATATTAACATTGAAAACCCATTTATGGATTCAAAAATCTGTTAAAAATGCACCTAAACGTTTCATGGTTGGTGTATAAAGATACCAAGTACAAGTTAGAACATTTTGATCGATGATCCAGATCACCATGTGGACAGTGTAAATCCAATTAGGAGGGGAATGAGCTGCTTGCCGGAGGTCTGTGCTCCCCGAGTGCTTTTCTAGTTCATTTTTATGACATAGAAATAATCATAATAAATTCTTACTTTAAATAAAGCACATTACACTGATGATTTGTATTTATTTATTGAATTCGTCTCAAACTGGTTTGCAGGCCTGGAGAGTCCGACGCATGCTCTGAGGGCGGATGCGGACCCCAGCGCCCAGAGCGCCTCTGCTACCTACATCACCTTGGCCCAGGAGCATCCGTACGACAGACACATAGAGATCATCCTGCACCTCAGCGGTGAGGAACTCAGCGCTCTCTTTCCTCTTTCTTTACTGTGTCGTCTGCTGACGTTCGACCGAAACCTTCCTCCGTAGAACCTCACAGTCCTTTGGTCATATTAGAGAAAGGCCGGCTCTCGTTCAGCCGGTATGAAGAGCAGATCCGCTCCCGCCGAGATTTCATTCGCTGCTCTCGGAAAGACGCGGAACCGGAGCGGAAGGTCGGTGGTTGCTCCCGCCTGCTTTAACGCCCGTCTTTGCCACCTGACTTTGACAGCACTGCATTCCCTTTCCACCGCAGCTGGAGTTCGTGAGGAAGCGGTACCACAAGGACATTCTGAGCAGCCCCGTCCTGATGCTCAACTTCTGTCCCAACTTGTTGAGCGAACCTCTGGAGCTGCACAGAGCAACCAGGGAGCTGCTCTTCCTCGTGGACCGCAGCGGCAGCATGAGCGGCGGCAGCATCCGCCGTGTGAAGGTCAGCTTGCAGAGAGGGAGGAAACAGCCCGATGAGTCAGAGCTCTGGATTTATCTGAACCCGTCCCGTCTCGTTTCCGCAGGAAGCCATGGTGGTGGCGCTGAAGAGCCTCCCCTCCGGCACCAAGCTCAACATCGTGGGCTTCGGCACCACCGTCAAGCCACTCTTCTCCTCCAGCAAGCTCTGCACCGATGTTAGCTTCACTGCATGAATATTTTTTTTTACATTTGTCTCGTGTCTCTTCGGTGAAACAAGTCGCGTGTAATTCTTTATGAATAAGCAACGATTCCCTTTCCTGTCAGTGATAAACAACACGTTGGAGGGTTTGGATCGTGTTTCCTGAGAGCAGGTGTTTTCCCGACCGCATTGGACGATTAGTTCTGTTTCGCCTACTCCTGTAATCAGGCAACGGGTCAGTCCTTTGGGTTGCCTTAGTAGCGGGGGGGGTGTCAGGTTCTATCCCGACCGAGCGAGGACAAACAGCCCTTGAGCATACTCCCGACCATATGGTGACCTTTCGCGGGAGATGTCCTTCCATCTCCTCGTCCTGTCGGGCATGTTTGCCCAAGGTGATTTTAAAGCAGGTGCTAATGTGTGTGTGTGTGTGTGTGTGTTTGCTATGTCTTCAGTAGAGAGACACACAGATTAATTTCTCTGCCATGCTCACAGAGTGACATCAAACGGGGGACTTAATTTGACACCTGCAGAGGACAGGCGTTGCTCGGCGATGCCTGCCCCGCCACCGCCTCCACCGCAGGTCCTGATAGCAGCTTTCTTGTTCTGACTTCTCCTGTGCCTCACACAGGCCACGCTAATGCAGGCATGCGAGCATGTGCAGAGGATGAGAGCCGACATGCGAGGCACCAACCTGCTGGGGGCGCTCTCCTGGGTGTACCAACAGCCCACGCAGCGCTCACACCCTCGCCAGGTCTTCATCATCACGGACGGATCCATCAGCAATGTGGCCAAAGTGCTCGAGATGACCCGGAGAAACACGTGCGCCGGCAGGTGCTGATCCAAAACGGGCCGGCTAAAGGGCAGACGGAGCAGATGTTAATTCAAACAAGTATACAAACAAGATTTATTCCAAAAGGCTGGCACGTGACGGGACGTTACATCACTGTGTGGGGAAAAGGACAAAGGGAGGATTGAGTGAGGAGATAAATGTGACTCTCCACGTCGAGGAGGAAAGAGAGGAGCAGAGGAAAAGACAGGAAGAGAGGAGACACAAGTAATGATAATGACGGAGCGATACAAAAAAATAGTTGTGAAAGAAAAAAAAGAGGCTGCTGTGGCATTTCTCAATCCTGCACGGTAATCCTGTTAAGTGCTCGCCTGTGCAGTCGGAGCCACGCCCCTCTGGTTTCCTCAGGCCTTCGGGAAAAGCACAGTAACTCCATTTATCTCTCATTAGTATTCTCCTGCTGGAGCGACTTCCTCCACTGTATTTTGGCTGTCCCTCACGCTGTGCACATTGTCTTATGGTTTGGATTTATATATCTGCTGATGTAGGCAGTGCTAAAATCAATCAGAGCGGACAGGCCTGCTGTTTTATAAAGACCCCCCCCCACCTCAGAACCGAGTCTTTTCAATTATGCTGCCCCCTTTTTTGCCTTTCAACCCTTCAATTAGTCAAATGGGCTGTGATTGCTCTGTTTGATGACTCCAATGACTGTCTTTTCCGAGACACACGGAAGGAAGGCTCTGTCATTACCGTCAGACAAAAATGTCCTCTCTGTAAAAGTAGAAGGCCAAGAGGATTCGTTAAATGAATTATCACCATCGCTTATCATTTTTGGTGGAAGACGTGATTAAATAATAACAATGCCTGACCTGCTGCATCCCCGCTGCAGATGCTTTGGCCTGGGCCTCGGCCCCAGAGCCTGCAGGAGACTCCTGCAGGGCGTTGCCACGCTGACTGGAGGGACGACTGAGCTCCTGGATGATGAGGAGAGACTCCAGCCAAAGGTCAGCCGCGCCACCTACAGGAGACAATGTGAACAGCAGGGCAATGCATATACGCGCCGTTTATAAGAGATGAAGTACATAATATAGTTTGAGCCAGGTTTTTTTTTTTTTTTTACAACAATCAGAGAGCTGTAATCCGAGGTTATTGTACGAATTTAGTTAATCAAAGTTGCGTTTTTTAAGGATTTAGCCAGGAGCTCCAAAGCTTTGCGGCCGCATTGTTTCAAGGTTTCTCCAAAAAGAAGAGTTGATTCATTTTTGCAGCCAAAGATAATCTCACAATGTTTCTATTATATCTTTGAAGCCAGTAAAGTAAAGAACTGAAAGCATCTGGATGTGTTTTTAGTTTTAATTGCTGAGGTTGGGCGAAGCTGCTGTAAAGTAGTTAAAAGTTGCTCAACACACAAAAACGTCAATCAGGAAGAATCGATAATGGAATATAAACACAAGGACTATTTATCTGCAGTACTTCAGCACAAAATACTGAGAATAGGTAAAGGATCGTGTATTTGGATCTTCATTTATTTCATGCTTCAGGAATCATTTGTCACCACTGGATACAATTTAAACTTGTTGTCATGAATCCTCCTCCTCAGTTAATCAAGTCTCTGAAAAAGGCCTTCGAGCCGGTGCTGACTGACGTTCGGATCGACTGGTACCTGCCGGAAAACACGGAAGCTTTTCTTTCGCCCAATGAAATTCCTCCGCTCTACTCTGGGAACTGTTTGATTGGCTACTGCACCCTTTACGACGTGACGCATTTCAAAGGGGAGAACGCCGAGGTACACGTGACTCCATTGTTCAAACATCTGTCTGTGTTTTGTAGATCTAATCTGTTTCATTACAGGGAGGCGAATCCACCCAGCGTGGCTCCACCGGCTCGGTTTTCGGCCCGTCGAACGACGAGCTCTCTCCTCCTGCGTCCGAGTTAATGCCCGTGGCGACGAGCGCAGACGGGAACGACTTGGAGGAGGCGCTGAAGGAGATTTCCAGAGAGATCTCCTCTGAGTTCTCCTGTGCTAGAGACACGGATCCCGGTACCGTCCCATTTCTGCTGCTCACGAATGCGACTAGTAGTCAAATGAACCTCACGCCATAGCTTAACGTTTAGCTTCCACCTGCCCTAGGTGTGGAGCTGGACTGGTCCAGCGATGTGAGGAGGAGGATCCAGGAGAGCTCCTATATCCAGGAGCAGTACGTCCTCACCCGCTGCTCCCTCAGTAGCGAGCAGAGCCTCCAAACTCAGTCCCACTTACACATAAAGACCTCGTCCAACTCTGCCTCTGCAGGCGGGGTCTTTCTGCCGGACCCTCACTCCTCCGGTTCGGTGCTGGATACCGGGTCTTTACCCCATGGCCTTGAGAAGATGCCTCCTCCGGAGCACAGATCATCTCTGTCTCGCTGGGCAGACTCGGATTGGCAGCAAAGCCTCTCGGTAGAAGGCTCTAAGGTGTCAGAAAAGGTCAGCTGGAGTGTAAAACGTGGCGGGAACACGCCAGGAAAAGATCCCTGCTTTGATCTGACTGCTTTTCCCCATGTTTTGGATTCAGAGCGGGAATCTTCACGTCAGCGAAGAGCCTCACAGGAGACACAAAGCTCTGGTCCGCTCAACCATGGCGGCGCGGAGTTTCTCGTCCCCGCAGGGTGAGTTGGAGATGCATCGCCTGAGGAGAGCTCTGGAGAGGGTCTCCTTCGACCAAACGCTGGGAGGGAGGCTGGAGGAGAGCGACGGGGAAACGACGGCTCCCTCCGGAGGGACGCTGTCACACAGAAGCCTCACGGACTCCAGTGGGTTTCATCCTTAAGAAAGATAAGCTGTCCCATTTATCCTCAAGCTAACTTTAAACGCTCTCTTTAAACTCTGACTCTCAGATGGGCTCATGTTCCCCGCCTCCCCTCTGGACTGGGACAGCTTCGCCGACCCAGAGTACCTCTTCGCCGCCGTCCCACCAGAGGATCCACCCCCGGGGCAGTGCCGCTCACTCATTCACGGCCTGCTGGGCGGCAGGCCCGTGTCCTGGGAGGTCACCGTGGACTTGGGACATCTCTGGACCCCCGAGAGCCGGGAGTCGCCAGTGGGAGACGGACGCCCAGAAGCAGGAAGGGAAGAGGGAAGAGAAGGGGAGCCGTGGGAGGAGATCATTCACCAGCTCACTGCTCGCTCCGTCATCAGGGACTTTGAGAAGACGGCAGAGAAAGAGAGCGACCTCGGGCACGGTGAGGCTTCGCTATCCCGTTCACGCCACTGATCAACTGATCGGAAAGCGTATTGCATTACTGTCCCCCAGGCGCCGCTAAGCGCTCCCGTGTGAAGGCCATCCAGACGAGCAAGCACTGCAACATCATCTGCATGTACACAGCCTTCACTACGACTGACAGGGACCCGAGCAGAGGTTTACCGGCCGGCGTGGACGTCCAGAAAACAGGTGCAGCCAGCTAACAGCCAGGCCACGGTAGTGCTTGAAGTTTGAATCTTAGTTAGATTCAAACTTCGGAGATTACTGAAGGACCATTGGGAAGGAATGCAATCCTATGTAATGCGTGTGTGTATTCGTAGGGATGCATTTGGGGTCCAGATGGAGCGCCCCGGCAGGCGGCTGCAGGCAGAGGGCGGATTCTGTCGGCCTGGGCCGACGGCGCACCAGCAGGGACAGCGAGGGGATGGAGGACACCTGGAACTCTGCAGGTAAGTCAGACCGGACGATGCCAGCAGCCACGCCTGCCGTCAACTCTTGAGGTCATCAACAATCTTTGTATCTCTCAGACAGAGATGACACTCCTGCCGCACCCTGTAGCCGTACGTCCTGGGACTCTAGTAAGTACTGCTGATCAGTGAAAGCACTGAGGTGTCAGGTGTAGTCTCCAGGTTAGAGGCACCTGAGCAGAAAGCACCAGGTGAGTCTGTGCGTAGGGAAGGAAACTCTTCTTCCTCGCCTAGTTAACCCAGGCTTAAAGTTGTCTTCTCCTAGCGCGGTTACAAAATTCTTTTTTTTTTACGCTTTTACATTGTTAAAACGGCTTAAACCGGAAAACATCCTATAAACTGTTATTCCTCCCGAGGACAGGCGTTCTACTAAAACCCGGTTTCACCTGGACAACGATTTAGTGAGTCGACTTTTACGTTAAGGCTGATCGGGCCCGTTGCCTTATCGCCGTGTCGCTCCTGTCTCCAGGTGCAGGGGTCAGCGGGTCGGCCTCGGTCACGCCAGGCGCCTCCTGCACTCGTTCACAGCGATCCATAGAGAGTAAGTCGATGGAGAGTTTCTTCGGCACCAGGTGAGACTTTCAAGGCACCCCGAACCTTTTTAAACGGCTCCTTTGAAGGTGACTTTGTTGGATCTACACCAATGCATACGCCTCATGAGAGATATTCCCTTTGAATATTCCAGATTCCCACTGGGCAGACTCAGGTCCTCTATTTCATCAGGAAAGCAGGTTCCCCTGAAGTCCCACTGTCTGTCTGCAGAGACTGACAAACCGCCAGACCCTGAAGCTCTGGACTACCTGCCCCTGGTGAGCAACGCCAGACCTAATCTTCACACAAGCCCACAAACACATTGATTGATTTTTGATTGATTGAGTCTATGCCGTGCCTCATCAGGTGCGACTACAGTTGGCATCAGGAGCTTTCCTGCTGACGGAGATCTACGCCGACTGCGTCCAGATCCCTCTGGACCGCCTGAAGAGGGCGTCACCCTACGGCCTCCACCGGCGCAGCCTCAGCCCGCCCTTCCGCTGCACATCTCCCAGCGCTCCCTCTTTATCAACCTCCAATAAGCCCCCCGGCGTGTCTGCTACTCATGTCACTTTCTCCCCTTCTTCCTGCTCCTTCACCAAGCCGACGGCGCCTCCTTTCCACCACACCCCGGACGACACTCCCCTGATGCTGGAGGCGAGGCATCGCCGCAGACACCCGTCTGACCGAGATCCCGCCACCACAGTCCCTGACCCCCCGAGCTCCGAGGACGGCTCCCTCGAGCTATCCGTCGGTCCCTCTCCGAGCCAGAGTCACGGTCAGGCGGACAGCGGCCGTGGATCAGAGACAGACGTGTGCGAGGGCTCTTTAGGAGATCCGGCTGACCTCCTGGGGAGCGGCCAGTTGGCTCAGGAGGACCTGGAGGGATCGAGCTGGGCCACCGCCGTGGCTCTGGCCTGGCTCGAGCACCGCTGTGCCGGCTACTTCATGGAGTGGGAGCTGGTGGCAGCCAAAGCAGACTTCTGGCTGCGCTGCCAGAAACTCCCCGAGGGAGTGGACCTGTCGGGGCTGAAGGGGGCCGCCAGGCAGCTGTTCCTCCTGCTGCGCCACTGGGACGAGAACATTAAGCTGAACATGCTGTGTTACAACCCCGATAACATGTGAGACAATGTCCTCGCCCCCACAAGGAAACGTCCTGACAAGCACCGCCTCGATGAAAAACCGGAATCCGTGTGGAATGGTGATGATTTTGTTTAATCAAGATGATTATTTGATAAACCTAAAAAACATGTTACTTAATATAAAGACATAATTGCTAATAAAAAAAAACAAATACAAGTTGACTTTGTGTTGTAAAATAAGAATGATGAAAGACACACAGCACGAAGGGGAAGCTGCATCTTTTTTTAATATAAAACGTCAAACTTTTGCTGCTTCTAATTCATATATTTCACATTAAATCTCTTTGTGTGCTTTACGAGAGAGAGAGGCGAGGATGAACAATGATTGTCTGGAGCTCACTTTTACACATTTGTGTAACGCCACACGACTACTAGAAGTTACCGAAACAACTGGATTTGATGTAAAATCACAATGTTCTTTAACATGCTGCCTCCTTAAGATCACTTGTGCACAAATATCAGTTTGTGATAATAGATTCAAACTTTGACAAATGATGACATTTAAAATAGCAATTAGCAGCTTTAACTTAATACGTAGAAATCAACGTGTTTTCAGCAAAGCGTTGTCGTTCACATTTTCCTCCTTTCATTTACGCATCTGAAAATGAAACCTGAGAATCTACATTTCCTTTCTCTTCCCACCTCTCCGTCCCGACAGCCGTTCCATCGTGTGGATGCCACACGTGCAGGCCACGCCCACAGGAGCAGCACCGGATGGCTCCTTTTGAAACAGCCCTCCCCTTTGACCTCCTTCTGCTTCAGGTGTCAAAGAGAGGAGGAGGATGGAGGCAGTTTCCTGAGCTACACGAGGTCTGGCTTTGTCTCACTTGCGTTTGTCTTTGGTGGGCGTGTCTGTGCGGGCTGAGGGTAGAGGCGGAGCCATCCACAGACAGACGAGCATGATGAGGTGGCAGACGTGCAGGGCGGCCGAGCTGCCGTTGGTGGACGGGTAGGTGTTCCACGAAAGCTCGATCAGACCCAGGATCAGCACCCTGAACACGTGGGGGGGGGGGGACAACACAGCGTTATCACGGGAAGGAGCTTAAACAACCAGTTCGCTTTATTCAGGTGACCACCTACCTGAGCAGGTGGGCCAGCTTCTTGACTCCCCCTGTCCAGAGCAGGTAAGGCAACGTGTGGAAGTACCAGACGTAGAACTGATAGTGCAAGGAGCGGCTGAAGCACATGCCAACGAAGTTAGAGGTGAACAGAATCAGCACGGTCTGTGATCGTCTGTTAAGGTCTGATAGAGCAGTCAGCGAACGTAAAACGTGCCATTCATTCGGTTTACTGGAGTCGAAGCTATGGCGTTTTTATTTTTCTTTCAAGCATGATTATAGCGACGGCTTTATAGGATATGATCCACGGAGATTTTCTGAGCAGGGATTATCCTCTTGCTGGGCTCCTTGATTAGTTCAAAGATGCCCTCTCCAGGCCTGGGAGAGAAAAAAACAGTGAATAAATAAAAGATACCGCCACCTCTAGACACAATGAAGCGCCCAACTGGCAACATATAATGGTATGAAAATGTAATATATGGCTATATAGTTTTCAGTAGAATACTAGAAAGCAACCCCAGCTGTCACTCTCACCTTTTCCAACGGCGGAGAGCGAAGAGCAGCAGAGCGAGGAGGTGGGCAGCGAGCAGGAGCAAGTGGAAGTACCGATTCAGGAAGAGCCACTCTGGGAGGAAGCGCCAGTTGACTGTCCACTTGAACATAAACTGACGACCGAGATCAAACGCCCGGCTCAAATAACCAACGGGATTCTTCAGAAGGAAAGGCAGAGCCAGCAAAATCTGCAACACAGAGATGCATTTTTATTTTTATTGAAACCTAATGAATAAGAAAACAACACTAAAGAATAAATCCTGAGGGACATTTTACCTGAATGCCTGCACACAAAGACAGCTTAGGGATTGCCCTGATGAGCCCGAACTCAGCCAGGAGGAGGAAAAGAAGCCCAGGGGCGAAAAGCAGCACGTTCATTTTAACAGACACTGCTAAACTGTCGAAAAGAGAGGAAGATTGAGTTGTAATCTTGCACGGCATGACAAAGAGAATACCACACGATGCACTCTTCAACACAGAAATAACTGCGATGGTAAAGAGTCCACGCTTGCCTGTAAAGGCCGCAGCCCAGAGTCCAGCGGCCGTCCATGAAGAGGTTTACAGCTGCAAACAGCAGCATCATGGCCACCGGGTCATTAAAGAGACGCAGCACAAAGATGGAGTGGATGCGATAGGAGGCGCAGCACACGAAGAAGAACACGTAGGGAGGAACCTGGGGAGGAAAAAGAGCAAATGTGCGTCACACACCAACGGTATTGGTCAGAACTCGGTTTAATCTCGTATGGCAGTACATTTACAGACTAACCTTCTTAGTGTAGTAGTATATTCTAAACACAAGCAGCAACGTGATGAGGTAGAAGGCAGCAAAAATGTATTGTCCCAGACGGACGTTCGCCCCGTGGCTGGTGACGTAGTAGAGCGCTGTGAAGACGTAGACGAAGCCAGCCGGGTACCTGCGGAGACGAGATGCTCGTTTATCCTGCGCTGGAAAGTCCACCCAAACAACGTGAGGATGAGAGGAATGTACGAGACTCACACCAAAGGGCCCGTGTCTCCTTTAAGCTGGGCGTAGTCGTAGGTCCCATTGACGACTCCCTCCACTTCATCCATGTAGGCTTTCCAGTCTATCTCAGTATCTGCAGCAGAGAGCGTTAAACCAAAGTCAAACAGCATGAGCTGATGATCTACAGCCAGAACACGGAAACATGTTAGGCGCTCTCTAGATTGCAATTTATTTTTTATTTCAAAATGTCGCACATTTAATTTATTGATACAGATAATGACATGTATGGTATTAGATGCAAATATGTAGACAGTGTACAGTATTAAAAGTCTTTAAAATGAGACACTGTACTAATTCGTATCTTAAATATGTATAACAGATGATATTAAGCCTCTGAATGTTTAATGAATTATCGATACAAATTATTAACTTATATATTATATGGAATAGAAGTGGAGAATAGAGTGAAGGCAAATAATAAATGTTGCTGCGGAACGGGTGTGTGTGTGTGTGTGTGCGTGCGTGCGTGCGTGTGCTCATGACAGTAAATTCCCTCTGACAGGTGGCTGGGCTTACGAGTCCGCTTGCTAACGCTAGCTACTTAGCCCCCCAGATACTTTCAAAGAGCGATGAAACACAACAGCATGCTAACTAGCCGAGCAGCTACTTACATGCTACTTTTTGTATGACCCACACATTGATACCGATCTCCACGAACCACAAGATTGAAACTACCAGCAACGTATATTCCGCCCTGAACAAGACTAAGTGTTTATCCTGCCACAGCGTCTGAAGTTTCCCCCACAGTGGGGACGGGGAACCCGCAGACCTTTTCCGAATCCCCCCTGCCATATCGGAGGAAGCGCGACGTGGTGGAAAGAAGTGGCAAATGACATGCGCAGCTGGACGTCACGTGACCCTTCATCGTCATCACTACGTCACATGGCCGCGACGCTCTTCGCGTTCAAAGATGGACGCTTTTGAGAGACTTCTTTTTCCGACGGGTAAATTGAGCAACCGCATTTGTTGTTGTTTATCTCTCGTGGCATTGGAGGCATATAGAACTTGCTGACGTGGTTAGCCGATGCTGAATCGTTAAAAAAAACAACAACAAAAAACACAGAGCTCCTAGCAAAGTTAGTACACTAACGGCTAACTGTGGCTAGCCAGTATTTTTAACTGAATAATGTCGCATAAAATGGGCTTTCGGCATATTGCTACAACTTTCGGTGGCACCAAAAGCAATTAGCGACAATTACCTGAAGCTGAAGAGATGCAAGCCTCGTATGCGTCATTATCCTTCGTTTATTTCATTTGTAAGTCACAGTGAAATCCAGATGAGTGTTACCGGTACTTGCGGCTCTAAAGCGAAACAAGACCATTTCATGGTTATTGTGTGCTTTTTCCAGGTCTGCTCTTAAGGCTGTGACCGGATACTCCAGACGGGGCATGGATGGGTATGGAGTGACGGTTTCAGAGGCAGTTGGTCTTGGGGCCAGCTTTGCCCTCTCAGGAATCTGCTACTATTTCTATGTGAAAAGCCGGAAAACCTTGCAAAAGCTTGATGTAGGTGTGGATAATGTGCAATCACCACCAGAGTGCACAACTTTACAGAGACAGATTTGATTTCCCCCCCGATTGTCTGGTCTCTGTTCTGTTGTCTATAAGATACAGAAAGCAACAGGACTATTTGTGAACTTGAAACTGAAAAATCTTCAGCTGTCACACACTCCCTGAGCTCCTATTTGAGATGACTGACACAAAACTAGTATTTCTGTTTTGTGTTCATAGTGGAGACTGTGGTAGTACTGTAATAGCCTGCGAGCAATGTTTTCGCTTTGAGATACGAGCACGCTTCCAGATGCTGAAACTGGATTATACTCGTATCTCAAGGTATTACTGTATTTGGAAAAACATTATGGTACGAGTACTGCTTAAATGCAAGAATCATTTGATCTGGCAAGTTTCAAAACGTCTTGGTACACAGCCCTACTCAAGGTTAATATTCTAGGACAGTTACCAACCTCTTAGGCTTCATCGAGTATTTAGTTTTACAAGTAGAGGATGTAAACAAGAAAATGAAGAAATTTGATGGGAAGAAATCTTTTTCAGATTCTTTAACCCCCCCCACCCCCCTGTCAGTAGATCCATTCGTCTTCTGATGCTCCATGCTCAGAACCTGTATAATATGGGTGCTTTCTGTTGCAGTTACCGCATACACACTCTGTGTCTTGTCTTGTCAGGACGCCCCACGCTTCTCCATAGACGGTGAACTCAAAGACATTTTGAAAGCTACTCCCGGAGCGTGTCTGCAGTACGCTGTCATTGAAGGTAGACGGGGATTTTGCTGTTTGCAGCATCGACGGGGGGGGGGGGGTCCCTGCCTTGCATGATCTTTCATTTTCCGCCTGTGCGTTTAACGCCCTGCAGGAACGGTGCAACCAGTGGACGAGCCTCTGATGAGTTATTTCCAAAAAGGCGTTGGAGTGTTGCAGAAATTCAATTTGAGAGAACACAGGCTGGTGTGGGACAGGCTCATACAAAAATGGTGAGAACCCCGTCGACACAGGGATACATTGCAGCGCTCTAATATCAGTGTGGTGTCCTATATTATATGTTGTACCAAGTAAATCAACTGAAGGGGACACAGGTTTTTACTCAAACCACATGTATTCCGTTGTGTTACACAGAGGGATCCCTAAAGATGTGAAAGATTGTCTTCATTGATGGACTTCCTTCCTCTACCCACTGCAGGTTGGACAGTGAAAAGGTCTTGTACGAAAGGGTGAACTCGGTGCCGTTTGCGTTGGTGGGACCAGATGAGACCGCAGTCAGAGTTCTGAGCCCCCAGCAGGCATCCGGAAAGCACATGGAGATGACCCACGAGAAGTTCCACCAGGTCAATCATGGCTTCAGTGACATCATAGGGCAGTATCTCAGTGGGGTGAAGCTAAAAGGACAGCTGGAGACTGAAGAAATGCTCAAAGTAAGTAAAAGAATGGGTGTGTTGATGAGGCTTTGGTTTGGTAAGCATCATGTTTCATGATTTAATTCCCCCCGTCCTTTCCTCTCCTTCTCCAGGTGGGCGCATCTCTCACGGGCGTAGGTAAGCTGATGCTGGACACCGACGGTTCTCTGACTCTTCAACCCCCCTCTGACGGCTCGGAGTACTTCTTGAGCATCTTGGACATTCACGCCCTGCGAGGAGAGCAGGAGACCAAGGCAGTCGGGTGGCAGGTCATGTCCATTGTGTGCGCCTTGGCGGGGACGGTGGTCCTCCTCTGGGTCGGGCGACGCTACTATTACCAACTCAGAGTTCGCCGGGAACGGGAAAAGGAGAGAGAAATATTTGAGAGACTGCGGGGCGAAGTCCCGAGAGCTCCGGGGATCGGCCTCGGGGAAGAGGTAGAAGTAGAAAACGCCTGCGTGATTTGTCTCGTCCAGCCACGTGACTGCATTATGCTGGACTGTGGACATGTGTGCTGCTGCTTCAGCTGCTACCAGGCCCTGCCACGCCGCCGGTGTCCCGTGTGCATGCAGGGCATTCAGAGGGTGCTGCCTTTATACCAAGTCTGATGCTCCTGTGTGGCAAACAAGCTATGTTTGGTGGGGGGGGGGGGGGGGGGGGGTTACAACCTGCTGCACAGTATCTCATTACTGTAATAAAATAAAAAAAAAACGTGAATTTTTTTTGTTTTTGTTTTTAAAGATCACACTATACGTGTTAATAAATAAAATATAAGAACAGCACTTAAGCTTTTCATCGCAGCCTCTTCATCTGGAGTTGTACGTGGGAAATACAAGAAAGCGAAGACGTTACCGAAATGTACGAGATGTTTATTTTCTTACATATTTGTTCCGTGCCTCACTCTGGTGATGCCTACGACTGCTGCTCAGGTATTTGTATTTGAATAAACTTTCAGCCACTTTCAGTCACATGTTAAGAGTTACTGTAAAAACGTTTAGGACCTGTGTCCAAAATAATTTCAATAAAGCCTGAGTCTCTTGATCCATTTGTGTTGTGCTTACTGTCGGTATGATTAAGGTTAGATTAATGATGCTTTATACCCACTGCACCTGTATGTTCATACTGTATATGATGTAAGATCCACTCAGGAAAGTCATTCGTGGCTGAACAGATGCACCTTTCGGAGAATTCTCCATTATTCTTTGCATTACGTTTTATTCTATACCGCAGGCTGCACCTGGTGTCTGAATAGTCTTCTGTGTGGTGAGTCATCAAGCTTTCTATTTCTGTCGTCGCTAACAAGCACTAAAAATATGCTTGGAAAGGCAGATAGATGAAAAGCCACTTTCTGAGATTTTCCTCAGACTCCCAGCGCAGAAGAGGGAAAAGCGAATAAGCATGCGTGTGTTGGAGCGGAGTTTTGGAAGGTGACGATTTGGGGCAGGTGGGAGACACAGGATGGCGTACGTTTCCTCTGCGGTCATGAGGGTTGACTTTGACAAATTCTTCGTGACTGCTTTCAGCATAACAGCAGCTGTGGCTCTCGAGGAACAGACTATTACTGTAGCACCCCTCAGACCTCTGAGGACAAGGGGGGGGGGGGGGGGGGGGGAAATACCAGCAGCAGCAGCATTTGATGTGTTCATTCCAGTTTGAGAAACTGAAAAAAGTGTTGCTGTATTGGTAATAATCTCATATGAGCCCTAAAATTGATATTGGTGTATTTGTTATTTCCTCAACTCCTCTCTTTGTTGTTTCCAAAGCATTATTCAGGCCCGTTTCATTGTAATGATGTCAGAAACGCTGCCACTAGGTGTCCCACCTTTCCTCGTCAGGCAGAACAACATTGATCATCCAGCCCAGGGGATGGTTTCCAAGTCGTATGCAATTAATGTACGCTCTGATATCCTGATGAATTCCTTCTGATAGCTGACAAACGGTTCAGATGTTTCTGATTGATCTCTAATTGGCTGCGCGTCATGGGTGTAGACTCTGATTTCTGATGATGAGGGTAAAGACCGTGGCAGTTAAGTGTTGGGTCACTGATCTGACATAGAGGATTTAATGGTATAGCAATAATTTGGCTAAGTTATTACCACATCTTAATATTAATGAAACATGATCGACATTAAAGAAATTTCCTAGTATTCATTGATAATGGTCCAAAACTGAGAATTAACTTAGGCCCGGCCGGGATAAGAATGAAGAAAGGGACGACTGCCCAGCAGGATGTGCAAAAACAAAAACGGATCAAATCTTAGATAGAGAGAGAAAGAGAGAGAGAGAGCCTTCACACTGTGCAACAGGCAATGATGCCATTTACCGCCGTCACCCATCTGCTTTGGGCGAGCAGCGAAACCTGGGTTAAGTGACCTACTTTCTAACGGCAGTGTGACTGCAATGCTTCTGTTCTCATCAACAAACCACAGGGGGGGGGGGGGGGGGGGCAAAAAGCCACGCTGCTCAGATCAAGAGTTTCCTGTGTGCTCCTTCAGTTTGTGTTTTTGCAAACAGAAAAAAAAAAAAAGACAAAGTGTTCTTTCCTCCAGAATGTCCAGGTCAAAATGAAAAGGCAATGCTAATGAGCTAGCTGACAGAATTAGCCTTCATGATGACTCCAGCAAGGAGACCAGGGAGCTTTAAATTGGTTCTTAACTCCAGGTTATGAGTCTCTCCTCACGTACGCAGGAGAATCAGACAGGAAATTAGCTTCTCATTGGCAGCAACACATTATATTTGTGTTTATGTGAGCGCTTGAGCCGCTCTTGGATGGTAGTGACTCAGCAAGGTATTTCATTTCTAATTGGAGGTGGTCCTTTGAGAACACAGACACGCTCGTTTCTTAAGGGTGGATGTCCTTGTCAGATGTGTCTGACTCATGCTGTCTGATCCAGGAGCCAATAGAAAGAGAACACAGAGATTAATGAGGGTCCAACACCATGTAAATAGGTGCAACACAATAAGGACCAGAGTTACGAGCTTACAATATATGAGTTCTCTAGTGATTTAGAAAGCCCGATAACAGACAGGCGATCGCTTCAGTTTGACTCTGGCTGTTCCATAGCCGGTGCACAGCGGCCATTTTCACCGTTTCAGTGGGAAGGTTTACAAGACAGACCAGCTGGACCGAGGTGTTGAAACAGGTTCGGTCCAATAACAGGCCGTCACTCTCTTCTTCTTCTCTCGTTCTTTTTATGGGGCACCATATGCTGTGAGAGAACAGTATGTCTTTGAAAGGCAGGACAGAACGACGTCATTGCAAAGACAGCTTTGGTATAAATTACGCTGACTGTCCATGGAGCTCAGACAGACAGACAGACAGACAGACAGACAGACAGACAGACAGACAGACAGACAGACAGATAGATAGATAGATAGATAGATAGATAGATAGATAGATAGATAGATAGATAGGGCTGTTGAATATCCTCTACTGTCTTGTTCTTGTTCACTAGGAATATAAATAAAGTAAAATAAATAAATAAAGACTTGCAGAAAGCACAGCCTGGGTGTTGGAGGTACGTTCCAGGTTTTTAGCCTCCTCTTCTTCAACTGTGCAATTCCATGTCTCGCCTGTTGGTGTCACTGTCGCTCCTCTTGCACCCGGAGTCCCTTTACGACACACACACACACGCACACACGCACACACGCACGCACGCACCCGGATGGATGACTTCACCGTTCTGCTCGGGTTTCCTTTATGATCCCGGGATCTCCCGGTTCCATCACCAGACATCAGCCAGCAACGCAAGCGAACACATCTCTCTCCTCACACGCACCGCGTCTCTCTCTCTCTCTCCCCCCCCCCCCCGCAGAGACCGCAGAGAGACACGCAACCCCCCCCCCCTCCTCGGACCTCCGCCGCTGGTCCCTCTGGATCCACACCCACAGAAGGAGCCCTTATACCCGGGACCGCTCGCATTAAGGGGATCTTTTATCCGGCTGGTGAACCTCCTGCTGCGCGCCACGATGTCCGAGGTGTTGCCCTACAACGAGGGGAAGATGAGCGGCTACGGGACGGACAGCGAGGTCAGCCAGATGTCCTTCAGCTGCGGGCTGCAGGACACGAGCGCCTTTTTCGCCGCGTCGCAGGCGAAGAGACCCCCGAAGCTCGGCCAGATCGGCAGAGCCAAGCGAGGTAGGCTGCTCAGACGGGACACGACGCCTCTGTGGCGGGTCGGGATTGTTCATGGGACGCAAAAAAAAAAATAATAATAATAATAATAATAAAGAGCAAAAACGGTACAGGCATGCAACGCATTTTAGATTTGCAGCGCATCTCTTTATTCTTTTTTAAATTGCACTGTCGATATGCAAGTAAATAAAATTATCATAACGGGAGGGGGGGCGCACCCAGCACTAGAATCAGACAATAGGCATCGCCCATAATTGTAAAAGTTGTTTTCAACAAATGCGCAAAGTCGTGCCTGAATGATTCCAATAATTAGCGCATCGTTTGATTCACCTGCAGCCGCACATTGAAATCCCGCTGCCCCGGTAAACATGCGCTTTTCTCCCCCCCCGCAGTGGTCATCGAGGACGACCGAATAGACGAGGTCCTGCAGGGGATGACGGACAAGTCTTCGCCCGGCGTCTAAAGCGCGACGCCGCCCACGCAGACTCTTTTTAATTTCTGATCACCGATTTGAAGCACTTTTCGTGCTGTGCATGTTCGAGGATTGCTGGAGAGAAGAACGGACGGGCCGGCGGACGGACGGACAATGGAGAACGGGAACGACGGATGAGGAAAGCGAGACGGAGGGATGACGAAAGAGAGAGAGAGAGAGAGAGAGAGAGAGACTGAAAAAAAGACCACGATTTATCGTGGGATTTGGAGCTAATCCTCCAAACGAATCCCGATTTTAAGCCCAGCCGCGCAGCGAGAGGTCGGCGGCTGTGCGTCTCAGCCTCCGCTGACCGTGATGGATGAACTTGTCATGACTTCACCTCCATCCTTTTTCTTCTTTCCGTTCCAACAGCGCTGTATAAGCAACAAAGCCCTGCGAATGGAGACTGAAGCTAAACCCCAGCCCCTATTTCAATAAGCTGTACAGTAGGTAGGCTTAGCTCTCAGATGCCCCCCCCCCCACACACACACACACACCCCCATCTCCTCCCTCCTCCTCCTCCTGCAGGCTTTGCTTTGTTGATTCACCCCAAGCGACGGTGCGTTCAAGGGGAGCTGTCCTTTCAGCACCAGTCCGATGCATTCCTGTTGCTGCTGACGCTTAAAAAAAAAAAAAAAACACAGACCAACCAAACTCTGCTAGAGGAAACCTATTGTTATGTACAAACATATATCAGAGGACGGTGCAATGTTAATATTTTATGTAATGGAAGTTCTTTTTTTTTGGCCCTCGAAGCGAATTAGGCCGCAGGATTCTCTCTTCTTGCACCGCCCGTCCAGGTGAAGGTTGCAGGTTGTCGCCCTCATGTAGCTGATTTTTACACCGGTGCATATCTTTAATTTGTTTTTCTCCTTTATTTTGCATTTCCAATCTCAAGAGGCCAGCAGATATACCTGGAGATTATAGTAAATATTTGAAATAACAGTCATGAAATTGATGAAAAAAAAACACCCAATTCGGTTATTTTGATTGAGATTTTTTTTTGCGTGTGTTTTTTCCTCTATAAATTTTTTTCCCCACTCCACCTATTTGCATGAACTTTCACTCTGGTGCCAACGCAGGTGCCAATACTCCTACCCTGGCACGCTTCTTTTTAACAAAAAGTCATATTTGTATTTTTATATCTAAATATTTGTTATTTAAAGGATATGCTTAGTCTATCGTCTTACAGTTCATCATCTAAAAGGATTTCTATACTTCAGAGAGGATATACAGAAGGAGACAAGGTTTCACACTGGGGAGGCAAAGAAGAGTTGTTTTTTTTTGGTGGACCGGTGTCAGAGTTTCTCGTTCTATATCAGACGTTGGACATTTTTTAAAGACTAACTGAATGTGTCTGGGTTTATTTTATTTTTTTGCACACATCAATGTTAAATTATTATTAAGAAATCGTATACTGTGACTTGAGCTTCGTTGATGAATTTGTTAGAAAATGGCAGTTTTAGAGTACATTGCACTGTTTACGAGTATCCTCAAATAACAAGCTGTTATTTGACTGGTTTTGGACATTACAGTTTTTTGTTTTTGTTTTTTTAATTCCATTTATTTTGTACCATCATTTTAAAGAAACTGGATATGGTTTGTTGTGCATGAAACCTTAATATTTTCAATAATGAAACATCGTTTTATGAAGCAAAAAAAAAAAAAAAAAAGCGACAAAAATGTCATGACATTCTGAGAATGAGTCATTGTATATTATGATGCCATTTTCACTGTATTTGGTGAATAAATAAATGGTGAAAGAAAACCCTTAATGTGATTCTCTGGTTTGAATTTTGTCCAAAAACACACACACACATATATATATATACACCCCCCCCCCAAAAAAAACCCCACCAGCGCTTGGGCAAGCTCTCTGGAAGTAAAAAACATATTAGAAACAAATTTTAGCTCTTTTGTGACATCTGAACAGGCAGTCAGCTGCAGCCATTGAAAGCAAAAGTTCTCCCATTGCTCTGCCGCCTTTTGGAATCAGTAGCCATTACCTCAGTGCCAGTAAATACTGATCCTTAATTAAAGCGAGGGAAGGAGCAGCAATCCATCTGTTAAGCTGTTAAACAGCTCTACGCTGCCCTGCGCTGGAGAATCAATTAACCCACAGGGCCCCGAGGCGGCCACAGCTGGCCCACAAGCATCATCTGTCAGCCCACAGTGGCGTCACATGGAACAGTCTATGGTGGAAAAAAAAAGCTTGCAGTGGCTGACCTCAAAATTCAACGTGTTGGGCCTTTCAGATGCATCCTGTGGTGAAGGTGCATGTGGGACAGTCTCCACACGGCAGCTGTGGGTTCATACGCAAATCATTAAAAGGCATTATTGTGTTGGAATGGCGGCCGTTCATCAAAGCACAAATCATTTGAGCCGATAGAAACTGGACCTTTAGTTGCGTTTCCACGTGTTCTCAAGTAGAACAAATGGTATTTAAACACTTGATCCAGCTCGGTTCAACACACACCCTTGTCTGGATGCGCAGCTTTTTGTGGATATATTTCATTAATCAAAGTGCGTTTTCAGGCTACCCTGAACGGACACATTATCCCATCGAGTGATCTGTGAATTCAAATGAAAACATCCGAACCGAAACAATTCGCATGCCTTACATTCAAGCTGCAACGGGTTTCCTGGAAAACTCGCCTGTGAACACATTTGGAAGAACCTCTAGCGTATCAGGGACACGTCTCTAATGTCAACGCCGACTCTTACATCACTCTGAGAGTGCACTTCACTCTAACAACATTACACCAACGACGCAGCGACGGTGCAGCAAGCGCATTCCGATCGGCGCAGCTTATTGACTGTCTCTGCAAACATCAGCTCTGCACTGAATCAATCAACACATAATGATATTGATTATGCTGTTGTTGTGGATACTGTGTGTCGGTGTGTGCGTGTGTGTGTGAGTCTGTCCAGAATCACGGACCATACGCAGTCATTTGCAGCTCAAGGCCGGAACCGGACGGACATATTTGGGCAAAGCCCCCTTCATGGGTGGAAGTGAGGACACTTTATTCTCAGATTCATTTAGACTATCGCAGATGAAGCATGTGTTGGTCTGAGATTAACAAATAGGTCTTTACCAAGATGCGGTGGAATTAGTAGTGGACAAATGGATTTGGTGTATCTTCAAAAGCTATATAAGGATCTAGATCCAGAAGAATCCACCATTGCTGAAAGTGTTGTTTTACTGAATAACTTCTAAACCAATAACGATATCAACGTGAATCCAATTGCTAAAGCTTTGTGTTCATGGTTAATGAATCTAAAAATATGGATAAAATAAATATAAGACAGCATTTCTTGGTGTAAATCACATTATAGGGGGACTGAGGTGCTTGGCGGGGGTCTGCGCTCTCCGAGTGCTTTTCCAGTTCCATCATTCAGCATACTGAAGAATGCTGCTTTAGCTAAAGTGACTCTAAAAAAAGTCCATAAATACACTTCTATATGTACTTGGCCGACAGTTTTATTTAAAATTCATCACATACTTTCTACTTTAGTTCTGAACTGGTTGTTGCCAGTTTAGAACTAACTTCAGTCGTCATGTTGCAGGTTTCAGGGTCAGAGGTCAGTCCACTGTTAGCAAGAGCTGAAGATGGATTTATGCTTTATTCAATTCTTAGTTTAGTCATTGTGTTTATTATATCGCTCCTGTGCACTGACCTGACAGACGGGGCCAGAAGCGAAGGCCAAGACAGGGGTCATCGTCGAGCTGCTTGGACGACGCCTCGCTAATGGATGGCCAGCATTTAAAGACTGGAAAAACATTGATCCCAGACACACAGATATTTGTGTGCAGGACGAATAAATGCTGCAGCATCCGCGCACGCAGTAGAAGACAAACTGCCATTGCACCGCCCATCTGCTGTTATCGCTCACATACATGACCACACGGAGATAAGAGCGACGCTCATTTCTATAGGTTCAAACAGAGTGTGTGTGCAGGAAGACAGAGAGCTTTGATCTGATTCCACTTTTGCTCCATCCTGAGTGGACATCCATTAATATTCCTCCTCCAGTTACATAAGCCGGCCATGGAGAATATTATGCCATTATGCTGCCCCGAGGGAGATGGGCAGATAAACACTACTGTGGAGAGCAGCGGCGCGTTTCCCTGGTTATTACCTCTGTCCCATCTTCTGCTGGTCTACAGAGAGTTTGAGTTGATTTTAGTACAGAATGTTTTATTTTATTTTAACTATAAAAAACTGGTATATAATTTTGATTTGTGTAAGACAGAATAAATGTGCTTCAAAAACAACCCTTGATCTTTAAGAATAAGAAGACTATTTCTTAACAATAGGTACAAGTTGTTGCCATGGAAACACAAAGTGAAACTTTATATATAGTAGATGGCAACACTGCAGCTTGCCTTTGATACGTACGTACAATTTCTAAAGCTGCGCTCCAGACAAGCCGCCAAAAATAGCACCAGGAGAATCTTTATCTTTGAAAAAAAAAAATCTAAATGGTTCAAAATATGAAGATAAAATGTGGAACCACTGCTGCTTATGTTTGATGCGTCACGTCAGCCAAATAAAGTGTTGATTTATTACCCTCCGCCAAGGACATAATGTTTTCGATGGCGTTTGTCTGTTTGTTGGCAGGATTATGGAAAAACTGCTCGATGGATCTTGATGAAAAAATATCTGAAGGTGGTTTTTGGTCTAACTTAGATCCCATTTAATTTTGAGAGCGATCCAGATACCTGTCTGGATACAAAAAGAAATCTGGATTTTTCCCCATTTACTTATAATAGAGACTTTTTTCAAAAATGAATATCTTGTAAAATATGCATTCAATTCACTCACCAAGAATCACAGCCATGAAGAAGTCCGATATGAACTATCACGTAAAATGTCTTCTGGATCTGATCTAGAATGAGGTCAGGAAAAATATTTTACATTGAAAACCCCATTTATGGATTAAAAAAATCCGTTAAAAATACACATCAACTCTGATTCACTGTCACTTTTCATGGTTGGTGTATAAAGATATCAAAAACAATTTAGAACCTTTGGTTGATCCAGATCAGCATGTGGGCGGTGTAAATCCAATTAGGAAGGGAATGAGCTGCTTGGTGGAGGTCTGCGCTCTCTGAGTTTTTGTAAAATTGAAATTTAAGAATTCCAAGTGCGATGAAGATGATGAAACCAAGAGCAGTTGACTTTTTAACACGAGTCGAGCGCAACGCGCGTACTTGCACGCCGAAATCAATCATTGAAGCCAATCAGAGCAGAGAGAACAAGAAGGGTGGTGCTGGTGGAGAAAGAGTGATGGAGAGTAAAAAAAGAAATTGAGACATAGAGAGAAAGAAAGAGAAAGGCATCGGGCATGAAGTAGATTAGTGTTCCTGCTGCCCTTGGGCAACAGAGCATGGAGGACAATTAGCAGAGGGATAGAAAATTCTGGCTCTGCTTCCTCGCAGGCTCATAAATACTATGCGCTCTATATTAAATCATGGCCCCAGACACCTGAGTGACTCAGGTAATCAGCCGGAGAAACAAAAGAGCCGCACGTAAGGCTTTGTGTTTAAGGGAAAATAAGGACCAAACCTCCTCCGGTCCCTCCTGCGCCCGGCTCTGTGGTTACATAACCCAAGTCCAGCCGAGTCAAATCTCAGTCGGGGCTTCTGTTGCAGCACATCAGTCAGTCTGAATAAAGCAGCAGAAAAAAATCCAAATGTAAGACGTGGGAATTTGAATAGATTCATATTATGACATGGCAGAAATGGAGGTAAGCAAAAAACAAACAAACAAGGGGAAGGTTTAACACCAAAGTCCATCCATCCACCCATCCATCGCCAATATCTAACTCACTGCCACTTACATAAGCAGCCTGCTATCATTCAACCTGCCAGACTGAATAGGTGCCAGGCTGTTTTAAGCCTGCTGTCAAAGATAGCTGGGCTTTGCACCCAATGGTTACCATGCACACCAGATAATAGCCGGCGGGCTTCACGGAGAGGGATGCGCACCAGTCCGAGGCCGTCGGCCGGAGATGCACATTGAAACGCAGACTATTGGTGTTTGGGTGGAGGATGGCAGCGGTGACTCAGAGACAGTAGAAGTGAGGTCACGTCACTATGTGTTTGAATTCAGTTTCACAAAGGTCCATTCAGTCCAATCTTCCTGCGTGAGTTGGATGGATTTCACAGATCCACTATGCCTCCATCGCCTCAGGAACATATCAGTGGCAGGCCAACGTTTCCACGCCTTCTCCCTGACATGATTCTGACCTGGGATAAAGATCCACAAAGTGTCCAGTCGCCCGGATGTTTACATTTACATTGGACTAGTATTAGTATTGACAAAAAGGAAAAAGTGATCTAGAATCCGGACCGACACATGAATGCACTTCAAACAGTTGTTTTTCTGCTAGTCAGAAAAGGATCAAATCAAATGTCATCATTATCATCATCATCATCAGCAGCAGCATCCATACCCTCAGGCTGAAGCCTTGAGATCATGTGACAACATCAGGAGTAGAAGTTACAATTTTAATTCAACACTCTTTAATGTTGCAGTAGCAGAAAATGCAAAAGAGTCATTTGAAAAATGACACACCTCTTCCTCATGTCTTAAAAATAGGTGGTAATTAGAGCTCAGTGACAAATGAAAAATAAATGATTTCTCCTTCATCACTGCGGCCTCCCCTCCAGCCACCGGTCCTCCTGCTCCCCTGCCTCCCCGTCTCCCATTCTGGGCTATATTTAAGCATCACCGGGCCGGAGATTCATCTCGTGTTTCCTTTGCAAACAAAACACGGGGTGAGCCGCCCGTACATGAACCGCCGTGTCTGACAGGCAGTGTCGAACCCTGCGTGTCCCTGTTTGTAGGGGAGGCAGACAACAGGAGGGCAGACTGACATGCTAATATTCGCTAACCGTGGCATTACATGCAGGCCGGTGCCGCTGCCGTGCACCGTCTAGACCTTGCCAACTGTCTGGCGCTGACAAGCTTCTACCGCACCACACCTTGAATATATTTTTATATACAGTATAGTCAGACGAGACAGTTGAGGACCCAAGGATATAAAATAGGTTTACTAAAGATAAAAGTTTGTATTGTGTTTTATTTTAGAACAAAAGCTGAAAGGAGCAACTGCAACTCTTGACAATAGAAAGAAACCCAGAGAAGAGCGCCAATGTCAATATCACGAAAACTAAGAAGTGCCACTGTCACGGCCTAAGGCAGGTAAGAACACAAATTTAAGGCGGTTGAGTGGGAGTCCAATATCAGATTTATTGTTCGTTACCAGGGAGTCAGTCCAGAACAGCAGACAGAGCAGGTTAGGGGCAGGCGAAGGTCACACACCGGGCGGTCAGGAAGGTCAGGCAGACAGATCCGAGGTGGGAGGCGAGCAGGCGGGATTCCGGGATCAGGCAAGGTCGGTACGCGGGGAGGCAGGCGCTGGAAGGGTGCTAGAAGGAGTGGGAACATGTCACTACGATGTGGCGGGGTTGTGGTGTCTGGGCTGAGGTTTATGTAGTGTCCGGGCTGATGAGGGATGTGTTGCAGGTGGTGACAGGAATTGACTGGTGGCAGGGCGGATCGGAGGAGGCGGGGAAGTGGGTGTGGAGAGTGGCACAGGCTGTGACAGGCACACTGAGAAAACTGATTTTAAAAAGGGGTCATTTATTCAAATAAAATTGGATGACAACAACAATGAGGTACAAATCTGAGCTACCAGAGGAGGTTTGGTGAAGATGTCACAGTAAAGAGGATGTAAATCTTCACCAGCAAATATACAGTCGTCGTATTACAAGTCAATTTTTGACAGGAAGTCGTCCGCCGTCTTCTCTTCTGGGAGGGTGACGGTATCAGGCGTGGATTCTGCGCCCTCTGTTTGCCGTTTCTCCAGAGCCGCATCCTCCGAGCTGAGCGCTTCTCCTTTGGTCATCACGTACACGTAATATTCAAACCCTCCATCATAACTATACGTCTTAACGGACCAGCTGTACTCCGCGTGAGCATAGAGGCGCTTCCTCAAGATGGGGCTGGCAAAGGTGATGGAGACAAATCGTCCTCCGGGCTTCAGGCAGCGACTCACCTGGAGGAAGGAGAGAGAGAGAGGTTTTAGAAGAATTTACAACAAAGACCGACACCATTATAATCCGGACGTCAGTCCAGCAATCTCTGTCGAATAGAAATTCCTTCAGCATCCCTCCAATCGGACACGTGCGCTCCGTGGCCGCCAGGCAGGACAAACTCAATGCACCGAGCTGCTCGGTCATGCAGAATCACAACACAGCGCAGTAGCACGAAAAACGGTGAAGGTCCTTGTTGCTCCGGCTATGACCGAGATCCTTCATAAGATGCGGCACGTGCATCACGACAGTCACCGCTGCACGAAGACTGACTGACGCTAACGGGAACGCAGAGGCACATTTAAAGAGTCAGGCGAGGAGTTTCTCTGCACACAACTCTGAGCAGCAAACCTTCTGCATGTCAAAACTTTAAGCGTTAAAATATCCACATTTATTACTTCCAACAAAAACTTTATTAAAGAAACAGGATCTGGGTTGGATGGTGCGGCGTCGATCTTAAAAGTCGATAAAGGGCCGTTCCGTAGCTCTTGCCAGGCCTTCTTTTATTAAAGCATTTATATCAATTACAAATAAACTGCTGGACTCCAGACAGCTGGTGTTAAATATGTAAGCTATAAAAACAAAAAGCTAAAGCAGGCTTAAAAACACAGCAGAACATCAGCGATGGACATTATTCTTGTCCATTGTTGTCCATCTGCAAAGTGCAAAGACGTCATCCCTTCAGCCACTATTGACGGCACCTCTGCATGCAATGTGGCTCCGGGGGGCTTTACGTCATCTGTGATCGGAGGACTGGCATCATCACTGCAACTCGACGAGACGCAGCGTCACCATGACGACAGTTGGAGGAAAGCTAAAAGAGTAAATTCTGTTCTTTGTGAACACTTCAAGAGGACATGACTGACGTAGACTCGCACTCTGGAATCCTCCCCAGGAGGAGGATCATAGTGAGTCGCACAGATTCTGCACGTTTCAGCAGCAGCCGCCGCCATCAGAGCGGTGGCGTTATCACGAGCCGAAGGATAAACGACCGCAGGTCCGCTCAGATGAGATATCCAGCGCCTAAAGGTCGCGTTTATAGTGAATGACCCGCACGATGGAGTAAGGAAACGGCATCCCCACAACTCCCGAGTGACCCCCACCCTGACCCAAATCCACTTCCCACACTGATCCCAAGAGAGCTTTTCCAAAGTGGACAGCGGAATCCACTCTTAGCAGTCATCTTCAACACTTGGCCTTCTCTGATTAGATACCTGAACGCTCCTCTCTCACGGCCTCTTCTTCATTATTTAGTGCAATGATGGAAGCTTGTGGCCTGAGCCGGTAACACGAGACCCGCAGTCGAGATCCCCAAAAGGAAACCCAGGGCATTCCTCTGTCTCGAATAATTCTATCCCTCCTCGTCTGCAGCAGCAGAGCTTTGTTCATTCGCTCCCTGTAGCCGAGAGGTTGTTTTCCTTTTTTCCACGCACCTCCCCAGATATAAAACTTATCTGAAGTCAAACGTCTTCTTCAGGAGCGTGTTAGCAGGATGATTTATTCAGATTTGAGCCCAGTATTTCCTTAAATTGCAAAGAGTTTATTTCCCTACTAAAGACAATAACATAGACATTGAAGTGGGGGAACAAAAGACCGGATGACCAGATTACTGACTAACCAATCTGATGACGCAGTCTAACATCTTAAAACAAAAATGTCTAAATATTTATCTATGTGAAGTCGATATTTCGTGTATTATCAGTGAACTATTCTGGACCATCACCCGGCTGAGAATTTTATTGATGGGCAGGATCCAAGAGACATTTTTATATGATTTGATCATATGATTTTTATTACATGATTTGAAATAAATTTCCACCATTAAACCAACGGAAGTCACTGCCTGACCTTTCAGAATGAAAGAGAACATAAGCTGTCCAAGCAGAATGACATTTCCTCTCTGCAGCCTCTCTTCCTCCTAAATGATTTGCTTTGTGTTCCCGTCTTCCCTGGACAGCATCAATTCCCATCCTTTGTTACCATCTCGCCTCTCTGGGCCCCCGGCTTCCCTACAGATTCTGGATTGACGGTCTCTGGCCGTCAGATGAGAACAGGGTGTCGTCTTATATGGTGGCTTCATTCAGCTGTAGCTTCAGGTGACATAATGTGGAACGGCGTGTTTGCGTCTCCTGAGGAAGTGTGAAAACTATTCCACGATTTGTGATCGTTCCTCGTTTCCAGAGCATGAGCTCATGGATGAGACCTTAGAAAGCATTCTTCATCCATCGATGTGATAACAAGATCAATAATAAACAAACAGATTTCCACTTTTCCACCATGCAGCTCCACTCCTCTTGGTATCGTCTTCTCTGCGGGTAGTTTTCCATTGCGGGACAGGAACTCCTCAGCTGTTTAAGACGGGAGCACCTGCAGCTCCTCAATAAAGCAGCCGCTACTTTAGCTTCGCGATTCACTTTTACTTTCCTTGGTTGGTGTATAAAGATAGCAAGAACAATTTAGAACCTTTTGATGATGATCCAGATCACCATGTGGGCGGTGTAAATCCAGTTTGGAGGGGAATGAGCTGCTCGGCGGAGGTCTGCGCTCTCTGAGTGCTTTGTTAGTTTGTTCTGATCCGGCCATGGAGGCTTTTGATAGATTTAGAAGCGGCGGCGGATCCTGCTGTACACTCCCCTCACGGTGGGTGAGGCAGAGCGACGGTGTGCTATCTCTGGCCGGCAGACTCACAGGGATGCGGTCTACTGTCTCCTTAAGAGGAGGTGTGCTTTTTAAAATTTTATTTAGGTCACATTTCAAAATATATTTCATTATTTTACTCCCATCGTCTCAGAGTTTGTTTACTGGTCTCCATCCCCCCCCCCCCTCCACACACACACACACAGCCTCCTCACCCCTTCACTCCCTGAAGGCATGCACATTCAAAATCAATTGCCTTTCCGTGTCACCTCACCCAGAGCCTGCAGTCGGGGGGGGGGGGGGGGGGGGGGGGAAACGTGTAAACTGAAAAGAAATGTGTGAGAGAAACATGGAGAAAAGGAGGGCTGGTGAGAGAATAATGATGGGGGGGGAGTATCTTAACGATAGTCTCCTAACAAAAGAAAATCTGCTCCTCCATCCAGGGGTGCAGCAGACTGTTTGGTTTCCTCACCGTCCTAATCGGATCATAAAATATTTCATAAGAAGACAGGAAGAGTCCGATTCCTCCCTACGATGAAACACAATAAACATGCATGATGTTATTTATGTACACAGACCCTTACAGCCAATGGAAGACGTGCTCTTGTTATTACTGATGATCAGGAGAACGTGGAAGTGGTGCATTCCTGCTCCCTTCCCTCCGACTCCCCGACTTCTCCATTCTGCCCCACCCAGCTCTCCTCGCCCAGCTCACACCCCAAGCCCGCCACCCACTGCATGGATAAATTATACATCAGTGAATATCTTTGCTTTTCTCTCCTCCCCCCTCAACATCTATCAAAACCTTGCGACAAAAAAAAGAGAGAAAAGAAATCTCTTCTTTTGTGCTGAAGTGAAGATATACTGAAGAAACGACCGACTCCGACTCAAAATGGAGATTCGCAGACTTGGTCGCTCGATATAAATCCGAGTGCGAGTTGTGTGGGCTTTCTGCGGCTCCGGCCGCCATGGGAAGACAACAACATCCTGCTTTTCAAGTGGGCGCATCCCTCCCTCTACACCTCGCATTGCCATGGCAACAAAAGTTTCGGCGCTGGTCACGGCGAACGTATGTAGGTCAGAACGGGACACCTCTCAAAACAAAATCACCAGGCGGCAGAGAAGCGCAGAAGTGGCAGAAAGTTTCGATAACGAGCGGCGCCGATAGCAGAAACAAAAAAAAAAACTGCACTGAATGTTCAGGGAGAGAAAAACGTTAACGTTTCACGAGCATCTGAGGCGTTGTCAGTCTGCTGACAAGCCAGGCCGTGTTTCAGGAGAGACTTTCTCTGCAGCCTGATTAGCTGCTTGACTTGAGGGGAGGTCAGACACAAAGAGCATCTTTCTATCTATCTTGTGACTCTGAACCAAGTCGTTGGAGTGTTTACAGAGCGCTTCTGTCATTTCCCTAAGAATGAGGGAAGCACTTAATGTTCCTGCGTAAGCGTGTTGGACCCCCGTCTAATCGATCAATGTTCCTGCAATCGATCAGCATCGTCCTTTCATTGGGGCTCCAGCACATCTTGCTAAAATTAAAACCTCCCTCTCCTTCATTTTCTTCTGCCTTGTTTTTTTTGTTTTATCTCTCCTTTTTTCTGTATCTCGCCCTTCTCCACTCGCCACCCCCTCCTTTTTTCTGCCTTCTGTTTTCCATCAGGGAACAGAGAGAGGTTTGCTTTAATTACTGCACTACTTTTCTCACCGGCGGAGGAAGACAGAGACTCACTGCACACGCCCACAACCACCCACTGTCATGCTCCCAGCATCACTGCAATGTGTGTCTGTGTGTGTGTGTGTGTGTGTGTTTCCTTTGCTTTTCCTTAATCTATAGCTGACCACCAGCAGCCACAAATAAATACAAAGCAGTATTTCACAATAAATGCTTCCTGTTCTTGGTGCAAAGTGATTTAAATAATGCAGACTTGATTAAAAACCTTGTGCGGGAACAGGTCGGCGTACGTGTGATTAATAAAGTCATCTAGTTTCTCAGAGGAGCTCGAACAAACTGGAGCAAAACGTGAGCGTTGGGAAGAGTATTGCTTAGAGGCAAAAAAATATAACCTCCCATAACTGGGTCATTACCTCGTCTTTACATAGCGGCTAACGTCTTATTTGAAAGGCAAAAACGACTTGGTTAAATCAAGAAGATGCTTTGGAGGATCTTGTAACCTAGATATGTTCAGGTTGCCCATCCCTGGCTTCATCAAACGTTTTTCTCACCACACAACTGGGTGATTGATCGATTGACTGATGGCCTGCTGGAGGTGTTTTTCTTCCTTGCCCTGTTGAACCGTTCATCCACAGAGTGTCAGGAATCAGGAACTGACTGCTGCGCTGCAGGTCCAGGGCCGACTTCAATGATGAAGAACAAATCATGGCTGAAAGTAAGAATCTATTCTGGTACCCGACTCTAGACCAAGTCCCTGTATTCAGGCAGAGAGAAGCTCTCCGTCTAAATCACATCGGTTTGTGCAGCTCAGCTAGTTTAGTCGGTTTCCCTGGGTAGGACATTCCTAGCTGCAACAGCTCATATGGGAAATCAATGTGGAGATGTTAAGGAGGCTAATGCTGCTATCTCCAATATTAGATCTTCATTTTTGCAATAGAGGGGGGGCAGAATAAACTCTCATAAAAGAGCTTGGAAAATGCTGAAAAAACCCTTCAAGGTCAAAGCAAACAGAATGTAAGGAATACAGTAAAAAACAACAACAACAATACATCAAAAAGAAAGATAATCCTGACATCCTTCATTGCAGGATGTGTGTTGAACCTCCAGAGAAGGGATCTAAATTTACTTCATTGTCGTTATTTTGAATAAAGCACAAATAAAATGGTCCCATTTCCTGAGTCAGGTTTATTTTGGGACAGAGCCGTGCTGTGGGGGAAACCCTGAACTCTCCCATGAGCTCCTGAGGCCTAAATACAGATGTCGGAGTGTCAAACAGCGACGACAGTGACGAGCAGAGACACTCTTCCCATTGTAGAAACGGATCAGAACCGCAGACGTGCTGATCTATAAATATCAAGTTTCACTTAGATGGACTGGATGATAGAAAAAGATTCATATGTCAAAATCATGGCTGACTGTAATAGCAGTAAAGTATTACGATTTCATGGTTAACAGGGTAAACTTGTCTTTAAGTCTTTAGGGAAATGACAAATTGAATTTTGACTCGGCTGATATAAGCGGCTTGTATTAAAAAAAAACACACACGCAAACGTGTCACTTTAGCTGTTAGCCTGATTTGTGTGGACAGTAGTGACAAACAACATCAAGAGCGCTTTTCCCACAGCTAATCCCAAAGGGACTGAACAAATCCCTCTGCATCGCCCCACCAGCATGAAAGAGAGTCACATCCTGAAGCAACTCTAAAAATAAAACCAATCAATAGCCTCCAGAAAAAAAAAAACATCTCTGAACAGTCGGGTGGGATAAAACCTGCTCTGTCCAACCCAAGCATCACGTCCAACCGAGCAGAGGCTCAACAGTGGCCGTACTTGTGCAAAGTGCTGGCGGACTACATTGCTATTATTCGGGAGCTATTTTTTGTGGCAGCATTCGATCCTGCAGGCAGAAGACGCAGCTCGTACACAGCCACAAACTAGGTCGGCTGAAGTGTTAGAGAGTGGGCTGAAGATCGCCCACCGAGGTCCCCATAAATCCTCCGTCCTCTAATAATAAGAGTTGCTTCTTCTGCTAAAAAAAAAGAGGAAACTTTTCCAGACGGCACAAGCTGCAGTGCTTCGCTTCAGCAGTCCTGATGTGGCTCGAATAGATGACTATGACTCACTTGTGTGAATTACTCTGTATAAATTAAACACGATGGCATTCAAATTCACATGAATCTCAATAGTAGCATGATGGTATCGCCTCGGCAACAGGTATATCACTCTCTCATGCCATCTGCTCGACCATCTATACTTATCTGTCTGTCTGACTTTGCTTTTTTTGTTTTTTTTAAACAGACATTTTACAAACAAATTCAACGCACCCCAAGGCTGTTGTTTTTCATAATTAAGTTCTGCAAGCAACAATCTGGCTACAAGCAGACATTGATGCTCCCACCGCCAGCGTATTCCTCAGGTCAGAACAATGTGACCCCATACAGTCGTCCCAAAGGGTTCAGAGTGGAGAGGAGGAATAACTCTGATGAATATCTGTAAATCAGCCAACCCCCCCCCTGCCCGTCCACCACCATGCTGCACACAAGGACAGCTCTGCTGTTATTGCTTTCTTCCCATCTATTTTTACATTTGCAGTGACACAAAAGCCAAGTCCATTTTTTTTTCCTGTAGAATTGCAACGTTTGGCAAGTGGTTCAAGCTCTCTACATAAAGCAGAGGAGGACATAACAGAGATTCCATAGGAGAAGAAAGGTAGGGGGGGACAGAGAACAGAGAAGGGACATGTCCCAGCTCAGACTCAGACACACGCATGTTCTGCAAGTAAATCTGATATATTGACGGACAGAAAAGACTAAACAGGAATGATTTGAAGCTTGAACCACAACATGCTGACATAAAAGACCCCTTTAGTATATTTAGTTTGATTTGCATATTTAAAATTCTCTATCAGAGCTTATGGCATTAATGTATATATATTGTACACATTAAATGGAATTTACAGTAAAAAAAAAAAAAGTGTTTCCAATCAAATCCACAGTTTCACTTAAATTGTCGTCAGCAGCAGACGGACAAAACAAACTTTCCCTTCCCGAAAATCTCTCACACGGAGAGAGCAGGATGCGATGCACTGAGCGCACTTAGTTGCCATGGCAACTTGTCGCTATGGAAACTAGGGAGGTGGAGATTTTGTTGCTGGAGAGGCAGAGGGAGGTGAGGACAGAAGGGATGAAGAGATGAAAAAAAAAAACAGGGAGGAAAGAAAAACAAGAGAGAGAAAAGTACAGTGGCGGAGCACCGACGCATCCGTCGATCGCCACGGCTATCCATCCAACCATCCATCCAACCATCCATCCATCCATCAATCTTCTTGTAGATGAGACTCACAGATGCATCTTCCGACCAAACCGGCTGGTTTTATTCTAGCGCATCACGAGTGGGAGTTCTTGGGGGAGAGTCAAATATTTTATAATGATGAACATGAGCCCACAAAAAGAGAGAGGAGGGAGCAGCCTCATCGACATTCATCTCGCACGTCTGTTGGCCACGTACAGCAAACATTACATAACCACTGTGCCGGCTAACGGCTGGCACGACATCAACATGCTCTCCTCTCCCCACCTTTATGAGGAACGCTTTGACTTTTCGACACTTTGACTCCCTGTTCATCCGTTCATGAAGGCAGAAAGAGCGTCGAGGTTCCAGACGATGCATGTGCTGAATGTTTGAGAGCACCCATCGGAAAACGACAAGAGTTTCTGGGCACGCTTTGATGCTTAAACCAGGTGACGATTCACCTTTACCTAAATCATCTTTGCCAGTGCAGTTAAACGGTCCAGCGTGCAGCCGCAGAAATAAAAGATAAATATGCTTTGGCCCGGCCCTCCAGAATATTTTCTGTTTCTCATGTGGGCCCCACGGAAAAAAAATAATTGCCCACCCCTGCTCTAAATGATGCGAACGTGATACACATAAAACGTCGGGAATGGACTGAGGCCTCCTGCGTTGGAAGATTCCGTCGCTCCTCAAATCCCATCAGACTAAAACCAAACACTGAATCTACCGGCAGATAGAATTCTTTTTCCCATTCTTATCTTAACAACATCGTGGTTGTTACTAAGTAAATAACGAGAAAGCGCTTCCTGCAGACAGGTAAAGCCGAGCCTATCACACTTATTTGCAGAGTTCCGCATTAGAGGCTGCTTCCCAGAAATTACAGTCGGAAAACACTTCCAGTAATGTCTTGGTGTGCGCACTCCACCCTCTGCACATCTCCATCTATCTCTCTCATCTTCCCGTCACTGAAGTTGGGCTGCGACGCGCTGCCTCGGCCTGTTCAGCTGCTGTCACATAGGGAACCTTGGAGCTTGTTGTGCATCTAAAATAAAGCTTTTGCTAAGATAATTGTCCCACAAAAATGATAGTATGGACTGAATGAGCACGTATCACCCATGAGAACAGTGGAACAGTGTCTGCAGTTGCTGAGGCGCTGCTCTGTTTTGCTGTTTTGCTGTTTTGCTGTGTTTGGGATGCTTCTGATGCAGTGGTGTGTAGCCCCCGCCAACAACAGCACGAGCTCGGGGCTATAAACAAAGCAAACTAGTGTCCTGCCTGTTTTTTCTTTTTTTTTTTACAGTTATTGTTTATTCATTTGTAGTTATTCTTAGATTCTGTCATCTGTTTTGGTCTTATAAATTAAACTCATGGGCCAATAAGCTTACATTCCAGAACAGAAACCTAAACTAAAACACACTTTCTATTTGCTAAGATGAGTTCAAATGAGTAACAGTGGTCTGTGCTGTCCTGACAGATGCTAGCAGAGTCATGCGCCTTTCAACATGGGAGGTGTCATTTAAAGGAAGCTATAATTATCTGGAGGCAGTCAAGAAGCCGTTTAGCACGACGATGCAGTTCCTCAGCAAGTGGAAAGCAAAAAGCTCTGCCTACACATCTGCAGCTGCAATGAGGGTGGACGCATGTCTGTGCATCTGTCTGTGTGTCATAGTGTCCACTGCTTTTATATGTGTATGTTTAGCAGTGTGCGACCAGCTGTTCCAAACGACTGGATGCTGCACATCTGGAAAAAAAAGTGGCAAAGGGGAAAACGCAGAAGGCTTGAGATGATGAAAAGATGACAGATTTAGTTCCAGTTAAAAAGATCAACACAAGATATTCAATGAGACACCTGGGAATGACTCGTGTTTGAGAGACAAGGAAAGACACATAAATGATCTGAACCAGCAGACAATCATCTATAAGCTCATTAAGCCAGAGGGTTAACGTCAAACCGCTGGCAATCGCTCTGCACGAGCTTTTCCTGCACATCTGGTTGACAAACAATGCAACGTGAAAGTAATCCTGGAACCCTTGAACAGAATCTGCATGAAAAGAACTCCACAGCCACATCAAGTTGCAGCAAACTTGTATGCGGCAACTGCCTATTAGAGTCTACAGGAGCTTCCCCCACCTCCTCGTCTCTTAATTCTTCTTTCAGCCGAGCCAAAAAAAGACTTCACAGCCGACAACTGAAGGGTTCCATGATCTGTTTGCACCTGCAGGAAACGGGTCTATTTCTGGTGAGCACAAATCAGTGCCCTCTCCCAACTTCAATTATTCCTCCACAGCAACAGACGGCTGTTACCTTAGCTTTCTGCTCGTGTCCATTAGCTCAAAAGAGAGGAGATCATTTTGTTTACTTGAGACGGACTCACCATGATGTTTGTGTGCTCAACCTCTGGCAACAGAGGAAACTCTCCCTCTTGCGAGACCTCTGGGCGTTCGCTGTGGGACAGGAGTGTGGGAAGATAGAGGATCACAAGGCTCAGCATCGACCCAGGCCGGCTTTCAGTGGACACGGTGAAAGGTTTGAGCAGATGAGAGGGAGCAAATTGAGTGCAGCCGAGGAGAGAGAGTGCGGGCCCGATTGATTTGCTGCGTGTGGAAGAGGACTGTTTTCACAGCTGGCTGGGGCCTATCTACCCAGAAACACTTCACGCAGGCACACATGCCAGTGGACGGACACGAAAACAAATTTTGGATTTCCCAAATCATGCAAATACAAATATAATGTGCATCAAAAATTAACCCTAGTTTATGAGTTAGCCCACTTAATTCATGACTATCTGTATTAATAGCACTCCTATGAACATAATCCTGCATGCGGGTTCGAGTCCCCGGATCCCATAATGTTGACTGCGTGGCAGAATGCACTCCACACAGTGCACAATTAGAGACAGGCATGATGATTGTGACTGGCGCGTAGACGGGAGGGAATGCAGAAGTGATTCATTCAACAGGGGAACAAACAGACAAACACAAACCTTTCTTTTCTCCTCCCTCCTCACTGACTTTGAAACGCCATAATGAAAGACAAGTGCCTGTATCGATTCTCCGGCATTCTAACACCGTGATCGAAGAACAAAGGCGAAGATGGGGACGAAGGCAGACAGAGGGAGGGGGAGAACATCCTATCTTAAAAAATACTCCCAGACACTGCAGTCAGCCGAGGAACAGTGTTTGGCAAACATGGTGCTCAATAGAAACTTCAAAACTGAATTGACATTTTTAGGGTTTTCTGTGATTGCAATGACTAAATCACCTTTTCCCCCTCTCAACTCACCTGAATAAACAAGAGTACAGAACATATGACTTCAACACTCATTCGTTCCTGAGTGTACGCTTTTCTCCTTTCAGGTTTCTGACCACACCCCTGCTGAGGAAGTCTTCCGCTCCCTCATTATCATCTTTCCGGTCCCTCGTCTCTCGTCTTCCTCACCCCTCTCTCCTATATTCTCAATTTCCAATTAATCATCTTCGTCCTTTAGGCATCCGTTGTTTCCATAGGAACAGCTCTCTGTGGTCGATACCAGTCGCCTAGGTAACGGTGTGCTCTGTGTGTTCGTGTGCGTGCGTGTGAGAATGCATGTGAATGCTCCGCATGTTTACTTGATGTGGGCTTGCCCCCCCCCCCCTCTCGGCAGAGCAGGTATGTCCAAACATGTTTTTACCACGTCTTGTCATACAAATTAAAAGTTTAATTTACCTCACACATCCATTGAAAATATTTTATTTCATAAAATGGAGAAAGTATAACTTTACTTTTCATTCCACCGGGCTGCTGCAGTCTAGAGTTCACATTCCACATCTCTCTCCTCTCAAACAAACACCACTAATGCATTCCCTGCAGATTATAATCTCCACCCCGTGTAGAGGTTAAACATGTTTTTGAGAGGTGAGAAAAAAAGATTTGGAAGCACAATTTCCCCCACAGTAACACTGCAATCAGGTAAACAGATTAAAAGATCAAGAAGTACAGGATGGAGAGACACTAAAGCGCAACACACGATCCATCTTTGATCCCTCATCCTCAGCGCTACGCGCATGCGCCGCCAGAATCCCAGTTGAGCCGCGCTCCTTCTCCCTCACGTGTGCTCCACTGCTCTACTTTCCCTCTGCTGGAGCCGGAGAGGAGAGGGTTCATCGGGCCAGCCCCCGCATACACCAACCACAGAGCACGGAATGCAGAGATATACACAAGCGGCATGTAAGCAGGGAAACATACACAAAGACTCCTGCAGGTGTGCAAAGTCGGGCATGCAGAACAACACAAGCACGAAGCCGTTTGCATCGTGCCTGCACAGATACCTCAGCATGCATGCAGGCATAAACAAGAAGTGGAGGGAAAAGACAAATGGAAGAAGAGAAGACGTGAGGCAATAAAGATTTTTAATATAATTACTGCCCTGGCTTTCTGCACATCTGAACTTCTTCTCAGAATCTGATTAGGAATCTCCTCATATCTCCAGATGTTGCATGCTAACAATATATATATATATTTTAAGTTATCCACTAAAAGTAATCCAGTGGTCATTGTCATGCATCATCCATGTGTACGATGTTTTTAGAAACTGCTAATATATTGTGTATATAGTTTTGGCTTTTAGCTAACTAGCTGCTATGGTAACATTATGCTTCCTGTTTACATCCTCCAACGCTTCACAGGAAGGTTCCAGAATCCAGATCATTATCTTTCCGCAATAGTTCTTCTTGCAGTGCAATGTTGAGGACATTTCTTACAGCAATCTTCAAACCAGGTCAAATATAAATTTAAACAAGGGACACACATTAAAAAGAAAAAGAAAGAGAGAGATGGTAAAGTAGATTGGGTTAAAGTATTTGATCCGGGTACACACATGGATTCACACTGTCATCTGAGTACTACTAGAATAAATGTCACTAAGTATGAGGAATGAAACTAAATCACGTGTGTGTCTGCATAAATGTCTTGCCATCTATGTGAGTGCGTCGTGTGTGTGTCCTGAGATGGCTGTTTCCCCGGGGCCAACTTCCTGGCAGGCATCCAGTATTCTCAGTAATGGAGCAAGGGAGAACTCTCCACAGCTGGAGCCAAGGACAACAAATCAATAGTCCTGCTCGCTCAGAGATCATGCAATACCGCTACAACCCGGGCCTGCTGTACGCAGCCATAGTTCTACGCTTAACGAGGCGACAGTGTGCGCTTTCAGATGTGCACAGACGTTCTTCAAGCAAGAGAGTGGTCAGGTAACGCAGCAGTGTCGCCGCCTACTGGGACGCCATCTTTGATTTAGCTGCTAACTGGGACCAGCTGCTTTTAAAACACTCCGTCCTGCTACGTCTTGCTGCCTCACTCTTTAAAAGAAATAACTAAATCAGCGACTCTGAACGGACGTTGAGGCTCTAGATTAAAGACGGAAGTGGATATGGATGCTTGTTTTGTATGTACTCGTGTACAATTTTCAGAAACTGAGCAGTACCACCGGAAATGGCTGGGGGGGGGGGGGGCAGTGTAGCTGCAACTCAAGCAACACAAATTCATTTGTAAGCAACGAAGAAGAGAAAAATAAAAAAAAATAAAAAAAGAGGAATATTCCCCGTCCTCAAGTCTCGATGAGCCTAAAGGCCTCACAGACCAAAAAGTTAGCTTCATTGTCGCAGCCTCCTCCAGACGCCATATTTGTTATTGTTGTACGTTGTACGAGAACATTGTGTGATTCTGTAACGTCATATTTTGATTGGCTGGTTTCAATCAACCAATGGAACAGCCATTAAGAGCAGTTTGAGGTGCAGTGTTTTGCTCTTGGCTTCAACATACAGACTGACGGTCTAGGCCGGGGATCGAACCGTTGACCTTCAGATGAGTGGATGAGTCAGAGCTTCCAGTATCTCGCCCATCTTCACTCATCAGCAATGACTCCTTATATTCAAGATGAGGACTGAGTAGCATTCTCACATACAAAGCTTCACGGTCAGACACCCACACACTAATTTAATAGCTCACAGTTCCCTATTACCTACCTGGAACAATTATAGTCCAGGATGCAGGGACCTACGGAACTACAGTACCCAGAGTCTTCAGCTAACAGGCTCCTCCTCCTGCGGAATCATCTTCCATGATGCCACGGGATGATGCTTTGAGAAAAAATGAATTGCTACCGAAGTGGCAGTTTAATGATAAAACTTAATGACCCCTCGGGTTTATAAAAACCCTCTTATAGTCAACAAAAAGATCCTCGTAGTTTCAGGAAAACATACATTTCTGAGAGATGATATCTTTGGATATACACATATATACACAACATGATTTGACTTTAACTCAGCAATAAACTCTCTGTGCAGTATTACATTCTACACCTTGCATCTCCAAAAACCTTCCGTAGCCTTGAGGGGGTGGGGCTAATATTAAGCTGACTCTGCACTTTGATCACCAAGTGAAGGAGGAGAAAAGACAAAAATCTCGCTGTGCATCGAAGCCACAGATTTGCATTTTGACCTTTTAACAGGACTGTAAAACTATAATCTAGCTCTTGTGATCCCCGGCGCTACTCTATAAGCAGGACTAAAGGTTAGCAATTAAAAGTGTCAGTCTGAGATGATAGCCAACGAAAGAGTCACCATAGCAACAGTAAAGAGTGATTCACAGAGCATGTCAGGCTGTGAAATAAATTTCACACCTCGGTGCACCACGGTTTCCACCGTGAGATTTAGCTTGTGTGTGTTAGCAGCAGATATGAATCTGGGTTTGTTGTTGCACCACGACAAAGTGTGTGTGTCCGGATTTCTGCCGTTTGCATGCTGCAGATTTGAGCTTTTGCACATTGTTATCTTAACATAACTGGCACCTAGGTTCGTGCACTTTGCTGCTAGCTGAGCGTCGCCAGCATACGTCTTTGGTTTTAGCGAGTCCCACTCTCTCCTCGGCCACCGTCTTCCCAACGGTCTCACACTGGCGCACTGCTCATTAGCTTTCTGTCAGTCCTGCTTTCTGTCTCCTGCTTCTTCGCTTTGCATTCAGTTTCTTCTTCCCTCCCTTTTCTCGTCTTTTCTTTTCATTTGCATTTTGCATGAATCCAGCAAAAATGTCTTCAGCGATGGCCTTTTTCAGCACTCAGGCCATTTTCCTGCTCCTAGAGGGCTTTCTCTTTCTTTCTCCCTTTCTTCCCCACCTTTCTCATCTCTCTCCGTCTGTCACCGTTTCATTTTCTTGTGAGAGATTGAAATGAGCTATGAACCCACCTAACACATTTGCGAAAAACACACACATAACACACACACACACACACACACACGCGCGCGCGCGCGCGCGTGGATTGGAACTGTACATGCAGAAATACACCAGTGCAGAGGACTGTCGACTTGTCTGCGATTACACGCTTACATTTGGTGGCAGCAGAGAGGCAACATGAACACAATCACACATTGGCGTCCTCACGCGGCCCTGAGCGTAGAGCAGCTGAGAGAAACTAAAGTGAGAACAATGGTGTGAAAGGTAGATGCGAGAAGAAGCGATGGCGTGAAGCGAAGCAGGTGATGACGAGCGAGAGGATCTCAACTCTCGCACAGCGATGGCTCTCAGACGAGGCTGCTTCGTGAGTTCAGCTTCACTTCTTTTGACAGGAAGTCAAATCCTCCCATCTGTCCCCCCCCAAACACACTGATCCTCCCCTCACACTCACAGCCTCTCTGCTGGAGGAAAACAGCAGACTGTCTACTTCTGTGATGAATATCTGTGTGTGTGTGTGTTTATTGTTAGCGCTGTCCTTAAAACTCGCCACATTTAGCACCGTATATGCATTTGTTTACTCCTTGAGTCCAGCTTTTCCATGGATTTAGGGTGATGAAAATATCTGACTGAAAAACTGTCTTCTGACTGAATAATTCAGTCAGAAGACAGTTTGCTACGCCGCAGCCAAGAAAATGCATGGTTGTGATGCAATTCACTTTATTTTGAAGGGACAGATGTTTTACCTGCTGACAACTGGCACTGTGATATACCAGTTAAAACTGGCGCCAAATCAAATGTAAAAACTGCCATTGGACTATAACGCACGGCACAAAATGGAATGGCTCCCAAATGTGCATCGAACAGCCACGAAATTCACGTTATTTTCCTTGCAGGGTTTCCCAGAGTTTCTGAAGTCATCATTAATTGAACTATATTTGTAATTACAGATTAAAGTTTTGATTAAAGAAATGAACACTAAACTTTATAAAACCCAAACTCAAAATTGAGCAGCATTCCACCCCAACAGGGATCCATAGCCTTGAACAGTGCGGTACCTCTGTGAGCGCCTGGTGGACGGTAGCGGCGGTCCGTGTCGAAAGGTTCCAAGGCGACTTCTCTTCCACCATGATGGCGTCCAGCGTGGCCTTCTCCAGGATGACGTCGAAGGAAGCATCGGGAAAGAGGAGCTGCTGCAAGTCCATTTCGTGCCAGGTCATACCAGGACATTCCCTGTGCCTGGCCCTCAGCGCACGGACGCACACTGAGGAGTAGTCCACGTTGGTGATGGACTGGTAGCCGGCACCGTACATGTCGCCACTCATGCTGCTGTTTCCACAACCTGAAAGGAAAGAAGAGACCTCTTTGAGGAAAATGTTTTACCTATCATGGAAATAGCGACTGTTATGACCGGGACGCCGCTGCTGTGATTGATGAGCCAAGGAGACATTCCCAGGAGGCATCGGGGGGGGTGAGATGACCTCAGACGGGCGAAGAAATCCGTCGCCAGTGTCGTTGTAGCTTTCCACCGGGCGACAGACAGGATTAAAGAGAAAGGTTAAGATGATGCAGGACAAGATGAAAATAATCTACTGAATGCAGCATCTCACCTTTCGGATCAGATGGCTGATAGATCGTGTGGATGGAAGAGGAGGAGTGGGCGGTGAAGAGTACATGAGGGAGTCTTATCCACCACCTTGATGCGAATATTGTATTTCAGTACAGTTTGAAGAGAAGTACAGTAATAATATCCTGTCCTGAAGTTTGTATGTGTGTGTGTGTGCACCCGGGAGGAAGTGTGACAGCCTGGTGATTTCCGGCAGCACGTTGGCATCGGCGCCGCCGAGGCAGCCGCTTGTTATCACCTTACTGCTTTGACTAATTACCATCCTCCAAAAGCTTCATATTCAAGAGCGTGTCTGAGTCAGTTCGTGCACAAAGACAACGCGTTGTTAATCTCCCTCACGCTGAGGGATAAGCTGAGGGATAACTGGAAGGAAGAAGAGGAGCTACAGAACCAGATACAGATGCTTTAAAACGTACAGCTGGAAATCCCCAGCGTGGAAGGGTTTGCTTGCAGGGTGGACCCGAGGTTCTGACGTCTCTCCTCGTGATGTTGGCTTAAAAACAAGGAAGTAAGTCGGCTGGTTGGTTTAGATCATTTTAACCTTTTACCTTGAGTCATTCAACCACCAGCTTGAGGGGGGAAATACATTCTGCACACAGGAAGAAGCAACTTGACAAATAAGATCCAACTCCCAGGAACAGTGGAGAGTCTTTGCATCCAGAAACAGGATTTACTGGGAAAAATCCGGAAAGATAATCATAAAATAAGTCAAAAGTCATTTGGATGTGTTTCTAGAATTCGAGAAGGTCATTCAAAATCCCATTACCGCAGCTCTGTTATTACAACATAAACATTTATATATATTTATAGGACAAATGTGTGTGATGTGTTTTGCATCTTAATCATACTTATTTAATATATTAAATAAATATGGTCTAAAAATGCTCTGAAGTGGCTGTGAGAATGTTTATAAAAATGTTTCCTTTGGCATGGATCCACTCACCTATTTGGATCGGTTCACTGCAAACAAACTGACAGGCGGACATGGGTGGGGACAAAAGAACGGAGACGTTGTTCTATAAACAAAGACAAACTTTTCACTCCGGCTATTCACTTTAGAATAAAACTGAGGGTCGGAGGCTGATTTAACGTCCAGATTTGGTACTTTCTGCAGTGGATGCACTCTTGCGCTGCCCTTTTAAACCACAAAGCATGCCAGACATCGTCTCCAAAGGATCCCCCCCCCTGCTGACATCGCTATGTGTGTTTTCTTTTTCCATGCACTCAGCTGTGAGGACAGGATGTCACATGACCATTCATTCCTAGGTGTTGCCGTGACAGTTATAGTAACCATTCTCCTTTTAGGTTTCTGACATCGGAGGGTGTCCCCGTGCAACCTCTGACCTTCATACACACACACACACACACATGCTCCTCCTATCGGACAGGTGAACTCCACGTCTGGAGCACATGTGTTTATTGGATGAAGGTTTATTCAAGAGAACTTTCCAAGCTGAACTTGAAGTCTGGTTTTTTTTGGAAGATGGAAGCTAACAACCTCCTGAAAGCCAGAAAACACATCTTAACTGGATTATCCAGTGCAGCAGAGAGGGAGACTAAAGTTAGAGGGCCCATATCACCTTGTGCTGTGTGTGTGTGTGTGTGTGTGTGTGTGTGTGTGTGTGTGTGTGGATGGAAAAGCCAGGTCATCATACCACTCATAACAAATCTGTGAAAACAAACTGTGGTTTGCAGCCGCTTGGGACATTTGTTACTCCCAGCATTTTGTTAGTCATGTTTGCCTCTCTTTTGTTAATTTGTACATTAAATTCTGCACAAAGGTTCTATTCAAAAATCAAGAGAAGACGTAAACCAGCCGTAAGACCGGAGAGCAATGTTTGCCAAACATGGAGGCAGTCCCTTCCTGAAGACTCGGAGATGCTCGGACCAACAAAGATCTCTGGTTGCATAGCTGACCTCACAAACCCTTTGATAATCAAGATTAAAAAAAGAAAGCGAAAACACGGTGCAGCTCCAGAATTTTCTAAAAAGGAGAACGTTGCAATTGATTGCAATACAAATCACCTGACCTTTGGGCTCTCAGATGATCTTCCTCCACATAAACCGTCCATGTCTGGCCAGATGGGGAAGCCCTGCTAGTGAGCAAGAGGTGTGAAATATCGACGCTGCTATCTCTGTGAGATGAGAGCAGCAGTGGAAACTCCATGATGTCAGAGGCATGCAGGGCATTTATTCTCTTCCCAGACTGGCTTAGACACATTAAGGATGGGGGGGGTAGGGTTAGGGTTGTCTACTCTACAGAGACTGACGTGTGCTTAGGTGTGGGACAAGCTGATCGGAACGCAGCCTCACTTTAGCTTCTTCCCCAGACGTAGACATTTCTTTGCTTCCATCTTTTTCAAACGGTTTCAGACGCTCGTCGGGAGTTGCATCAGCAGCAAGGCCGGATCGAGTTCTCTCAAAGGCTCATCTTATCCAGGCTGTCGCTTCTCACAAGTCTCTACTCCCAAACAAAGCAACCCGGCAACGTAACGGGGTAAAGAGATCATCATTGTCTGAATCATTGAGCGTGTGCTGTGGCAGTGTGGCTGTCGATGGCGTGCGCTGGTGTGAGTGACGGAGGACGTTTGGAACGTCTCCACGGGAAGCCTCTGGGACAGCCATGTTTTCCTGCTCAAAAGGAAACATCCACGTGATCGCAGCCTCTGTCGGGTCGGCCTAAATGAGTTACCGTGAACTCGAGGAGCTCATCGGAGGCTGTTTGTTTGCACAGTTGTGTTAGCAGCTGTGTCTGTCAACAGTCGTCGCCCCCCCCCCCCCCCCCCCCACACACACACACACTCCGCTTTATATTCATTGCAGCCGTGCTGAGTCAGATGAAAAGCGACCAATATTTATTTTTCCATGAATCTGCTCCAACAACGTGGAACAGCAGCGAAGAGGAGGCTCGCCATTTAGCCGAGTCGCTGCGGGCATGCTAATCATGCTAACAGGAGTCAAAGACTGTACGCAGACGTGGCAGTCAGCTTCATCCCTCCATCCAATGAGGACATTTTCCCACACATTTCAAATTTAATTTCTCACGCCAGATGCTAAAAATGGCACCTTGCTGCCCGTAAGAGCTTCACCTCCCTGTGTGTAAGTTTATCATTTAAAATTCATCATTTAAGATTCATATGAAAAGACGTCAGCGTCCCACTGTGTGTGGCATCGGGGGGGGGGGGGGGGGGGGGGGGCACACACACACTATGACCGAGAACACACATACTTAAAGGCACACACACACACGGCCGTGTAGAGGAGAAAAACCTTTTCGGACATTTTCAAATAACCACCTGCCAGGACCACGTCTGTGGCAAAATTAGATGTCCGAAACAACACAGGTAGCCTCGAGTCCTCAAGCACACACACACTCAACGTGAGCCCCAACACACACACACATAAACACGCAGGCTCTAACTCGACTGGTTAATTTTCTGCCTGGTCGGCAGGAAAGTTCAAGGTGCCTGCTTCTGTATGTAAATGGTTCTGTGGCCTGACCTTGGTGTAATTACGCAGTGTGGCTCATCTGGAGCTGTACGGCTGACAAAGCATACGCATCCCTGCTGGAGAAATAGCCCGTCTCCCCGCAGGGTCGTCCTGTCGTAATTTAATCCGGGGAAGGTTCCAGAATCAGGCCCGCAGATGGGAAGGAGGGCCACGGGATTCACCCAGTCCTCCAGCAGCTTGTCTGCTAAGCATTAAGGACTCCTTTATCGGCTTTGTCTTCATGTCTTTCGGTCGTGTGAGCTAGCTGTGTAGTGACGGAGCGTAAAAGGAAGGTCCCGCTCGAAGCACCTGCTGCCTCAGATAATAAGAATCCAACCAGCTCGGACCGTCCCCAGATCTACACACGGCATAACACACGTGATAGCCCGCTCTCGCTGAATCATGTTCACTTCCTGTTTGACAGGAACTGGGTGTTCTTCGTCCACAAGAATGAAAGAGTGGAGGAGGTGAGAAGGAGGACATGTGGAGAAGTAGGACCGGGTGCGTTTGTGTCTGTGTCTCCGACATGGATATTATGCAACTGGTATCTTCCCTGCAAGCTTCATTTTATCCACCTTTAACTTTCGGATGAAACACACACCTGTCACTGGCGCCCAATCCACTGTGATGTCACTCACAAGAGAGGAAGCACTTACATGGTCAGGGGAAGGAGAGCCACTCCGGTAATACCAGTTGCTTTCGGGGGGGGCTACTTTCAGCATGAGGAGGTGCCGCCGAGCTGAGGAGGAGGTATAAATGACACTCAATTTGTAGGAAATGGGCAGGTGACGGATGTGAATACGGGTGGGACAGGCAGTCAGGGGGAAAAGATGCGTAAGACGAGGAGGAGCAGATAGATGCGTGTGAAAAGGAGTCATTGGCGAGTGCGAGGGTAAAGAGGGGAGAAGTGGAAGATGGAAGTGAACGGCGATGTCTTGTATTCAGGGACTGTCTCTGACTCCATGTCCTCTCTCCCCTGCTTTCTCTATCGGGGATCTCTGCTGCAGCAGTGACTCCAACTACATACGTAATGAGCGAGTCGGCACAAGACCCAGCACTCGCTCTCTCCGTGCGATAAGGCGGCGCCAGGCTAAGCTGGGTCTGGGAGCGATCCTGAACCCGCCGCCGTGGATGTTGGATTTTCGTCAAACCATTGGTGGGATTTTCGTCTTAAAGCCCGACACCCTGTTTGAAAAAAATAAAATAACAATGCTAGAATCCTTCTTTTAAAATGCTTCGATTTGCACACGAGCAGAGTAAAGTGATGCCTAGAGATGATCGAGGCTGCAGAATAAACAGCTCCGTCCCGCCCGACCCAACCTGGCCTCAACAGAGAGTAAAACAAACACTACAAAACAGACACACACACGCAGAAGAGCGCAAACACAAAAATAATGCCATCTGATTAAAATCACTCGGAGCAGATGAACAGCCTTGACATAAGAATGTTTTTCTCTGCAGTCAGTCAGTTCATTGATTGAGTTCTCAAAGGGTGCGACAAATCATATTCACAGCTAAATAGTCAACCGAGCCAGCATGTGACATAAGAAAATAATGTCCCCGTTTCCCCGTGAGGAGGTTAATCCTCCGATGACCTCCACCCGAGGCCCAGGAGGAATCGCTGCAGTAAAAAAGCACCGCACAGCGGTCTGATGTCGCGGTTCAGGCTGCTGGGAGTAAAAAATCTCAATGACAGGGAGAAGGTGCAAAAAAAATCCAAATTGATTATTGGAACTTTGAAGGAAATGATTAGTCAGGAGTTGGGTTGGTGGAAAGGCACAAAACACCAATAATTAAATCAACTTAAATATGTTATTCACGAATCAAATCACTGTTCTTTTTGGAACAGTGATTAAATGAGATGCGGGCTGGAAAGTTGATCCAAACAAATGCTCCAAACTCCAGTTTAAAAGATGTTGCCAGAGGAGAGACAATGCTTTTGACACCCAAAGACATCGATGCGGGAAGCTGCCAAGTGCCATTATCCGTTATCCTTTTACTTATCGCTTCATCACTTAACAGGAGTAACACATCCCGCAGAGCCTCTCCTTAAAGTCGTGCAGCTGGAGCACCAGGGCATCTGGGAACGTTGTAAATTCTCTCCGCCATCATTCACATTCATCCCACTCCTCGTGCACATTGAGCTATTGCCGGGAAATGCATTAGGAACTAGATTAAGACCTTAAAAAATTATCCAAATGGGAAGAGAGCGAGGCAGAGACCGAGATGCGGCGGCTCTCGTAAAGACGGCCGGGAATATAATGGCAAGGGTAAAGCCTGCTGCCAAAAAGCAGTTACATCATTGCAGGTCAGCGAGGCAAAGCGTAATCATGGTAGAGATGAGATGATGAGGGGATGAGAGAGGGAGGAGGAGGGAATGGTGGTAGCAAAGGCTACACGCTAACAGTGCAAAACAGTAAAGCTGCTCTTCCACACAAACAGATGAGATAAAGACTGTCGTGTCAGTCGCAGCTTTCACCCCTCCTCATTTACTTCCAGCCTCCTCACAACTCTCTCCTATAGGCATAAACCGTAACCTGAGCAGAAGACTGCGTGTAAAAAAAAAAAAACGTGTAGACAATCAGACCAGAACAGAGAGCAACGCTGCACAGGAAGAAGAAGCAGACAGTGATGTGAGGCATGAATGCAGCTGCCATCGGCTGTGAGGAGCCTCTACAAGGGAAGCAGCAGCAAAAGGAGCCAGGGGAGAGTTAAGGAGCAGTTTAAGGAAAAGAACTGGGAGCAAGCCAAGATAACAGGCACACAAAGCAAAAGAAAAGAGGAGACATTGGACAGAGGCAGAGAAATAAGAACAGGAATAACGATGCCCATTCATATTTTATGATCTGTCTTTACAGTATAAATGGAGAGTCGGGAGAGTCTCGCATCAAACAGTCATGGACCGAGAAGTCATTCCCTTTTAAGTAGCCGCATTAGCAGCACACGGTCGCATTTATCATTCCAGCATAATGCACAACACGGCATGCAAACAGGACCTAAACTAAGAGCTATGTCTCGTTTTAGCGACTGAGAGACATCGGCCGGGACGCACAGCCAATCAAAAGAGAGTGGGACAGCATGCATCATAATACAGCAGTCCCCGCCCAGTTTGGGTTTATGATTGGTGGCAAAGTCCAAACATGTGTCTTCTGCGTGCACGCGTGCGTGAGCGTGTGTGTGTGTGCGTGCGTGCGTGTCGAATTTAATCTGTATGGGAACACGAGGTCTGGAGAGATTCCTAACTGTGAGATTTGTGAAAATCTGCAGCGCCACTTCCCTCCTTCCGTGTGCATAACTCACATTAGGGACTCATTGCAACCAGGGAAAACACAAACTGTGGTGCATCCAGTTTGGTGTACTGGAAAGGAAACATGTGGCCATTAACAGAGTGTGAAATTCCCATCCACCGAGTGGAAAAGCTCCTGATCAGGACGGTGGCTCGGCCTGTCGGACCGTACGGGACCAGCGAATTGGAATTACCAAGTGCGAAAATGCAGATGCAAACAAAACACCTCCTTCTTATTACAATCCTAAAGAAATATTCCTGCATCACAATGCGTTTTAAATATATATTGTCTTAGAGAGTGGGTAGCCATGGCAACAGGCAGTGGAACCGTCTGGTGCGATGGTGGTTTGGGTTAGTGCCTCAGTGCTCACACAGAAGCAACATGATTTAACGCTGCAGGTCCGGGAGATCGTGTTGATTAACTGGGTTGCTTTTAATAGACGACGGAACTCGAGCCTCGTCTCAGCGCTTCCACAACCGACTTTACCTCTTCCTGTTTCTCTCTTTCCGTCTGCGTGTTCCATTGCCCAATGGAAGGCCCCTGCTCTCAGGTGAAGCGAACAGAAACACGGAAGGCCATCTGCTCCCTGGGTTCCCTGTACAGGCTAATATAGGCCATGCATGCACGAAGTTGTTTGTCACGCTCTAATGGCTGCACTTAATCCGAGCACCACTGGACAGCGTGATCCTCCATCCAAACGTGAGACAACTCCTCAAATGACTCTCTGTACTCATCGCTGCGTCGTTAGCCTGCAGCAAGATCCTGCTTAAACTGCACGGCGGAGGAGAAGTAATGACGTGCTGAAAATGTCCTTGTTTCTTCTTCTGCAGTACAATAAATGCCACCCGAAGGACAAAGTTCCACAGCGAGCAGCGGAGCCGGTGGGCGTCGCTGCCTGACCCCCTTCGATCGTTGTGTTCCGCTCTAACAGGGACGCTCAATACTTGTAGCACCACTTATCTGTTGTTGATGGGATGTCTGTCTCTCTGACATCTAATTATAGAGGCAGACTGTATTAAATATTTATGTCGTCGTACATTTTGTAGCAGCGTAACAATTAATCAAGCTAATCCTCTCTTAATCGGACATTTCTGATTTCTTTGTTCAGCCTGACTTTAGAACCCAAAAAGATTTTAAAAAAAGAATTAAAATCCCCAGAAGAGAAAATAAACTAACAATATTCATATTTAATAATCCCGGGGTCGTTCATAATTATAAATTATGGATTCGTTAAAGATGCCGCGTGTTAATTGCGCTCAATGAAATATGAATTTCAATTCTAATGTCAGCCTATTTACATTATTACTATTGACAATCCATTTAAGGAACTCATTGGGAAATATTTTTATACTTTGAAAGACATTATTATGGGTTTCCTATGAAATAAAAATACAGTATATTAGGACACAGCAGCACATGAAACAAATAAGGTCGGTGAAACTGTGAGCCGAGCCCTGCTGAGTGGTTTCCACCATTAATCAATTCCCACACAGACACGTACCTCATTCCACTCTCCCTGTACTCTTTTAACTTTTGTCACTAAAAGCTTTTGTTCGCTTTCCGGTCAGTTCATCCGTTACCCGCAGTAATATACAGATAGCGTCGGGTCGGGAAGGGGGGCCGAGAGCGAATGTTCTCGGGAGAAATGCAGCAGAGGGAACCTCACGCGTCGCATCTCGCATCTCTATCCAGAGTCACATGAATTTACAATAAGAGCTTGATCGGTAAATGAAGACTTCCTCCATCCATTGGCTATAATTACTTAACCTGCGCTGCAGCGTATCCCAGCAAGCACTGGGGCGACTGAGTAAGTCGGATCATCCAGAGGGAATCCAAGGAGACGAGGCCCCTGGATTCAAACTCCTTGCTGCCTCGTTCACTTAAAAGCTAACTAACAGAAGGCAAACTGAAGCTGGAAATATGCTTTAGATTACATTTGACAGGCATGAATCAGTCTTGGATCAAATGCAGAGCTTGGTGAGGGATTTAATTTTGCAGGTGTCAGTAGGACGTCCACAGAGCTCCCATCTTGCAGTATCAGAGTAAGAAGGGACGTCTGCCGAGTCCCTGTGACTATTAACTGTGCTGCATTTTGATATTTGATGGCAAGAGGTACATCAAAATGCACGTGAAAAGAACGACACAGTGAAAACAGACACAAACTGGGAAATAAATGGGGAAACCCTTCCACACGAAACACGATCCCCTACGGAGAAGACAGAGAAGGAACCCTCCAGACACCCGGCAGGCTCTTGCTTAGCCGACCGAGTTGATGAAAAGCATTTTTCTTTAAACTTGTGAGAAGAAGCTGCAATTCAAATTTTAAGCAGATAAAACTCCGATTCTCTTTTTTGTGTGTGTGTGTGTCTCTTGTGTATTTATTTGCGTCTGTCAGACGAGGGAGAGCGCAGAGGCAAATGGAAAGTTACGTAAGAATATTACAGCCGAAGCAAACCAAGTCCGCTGAGCATGACATATCAGGAGTGAGAGATGCAGAGATGAAATGTGCAGACAGCCGTGAAGAAGACCGAAAGACTGAGGACTGGCATTGAGACGGACAGAGAGACGAGTAAACGAGGAGACGGGGCGACAGACAAATCCGCCGACGTGGAGGCGCAGCATTATGTAAGACTGCCGAGCGCCGCCTCACACGGCGCTGTCGTAAAAACTCCTATTGGATGCTCACCAAAAAGAAACAGAAAAAAAAGATGGTGCATTTAATGACTTCGCTGCAGCGATGGTCTTACAGGGGGTGGATGACGAGGGGATCTGGAAGTTATAATGGGAGGTAACGTGCCAACAACGTGGAAATGAAGACACTGTTAATCGCAGAACTATAAGTGTATTAATTCTAAGACAAATGTGACCGTTCAGTGGACAAAATGCAGCCTATAGCCGGTATTTATAAATCAGAGGTAGTTGATGAGTCGCTTCAGACCTTTCAAGGACATACAGGTATATGATTTGTGTTTTAATGCAAACAATGTCATTAAAGCAAATTTGCAAGAACAAAACTATATTTTTTGGGGTTACTCTTTCCCTCGGTGTGTTAAGTTCGGGGGGTGCAGACAGCGTTATCGCAGCCAGAGGGAAACTTAAACAGCAGCTCGTAGCGGTTAGCTGCTAATCCACTTTACAAAGTGTGGCTTGACATAAGAAAAGCCGTGCCCACACACCTCTGTGTATTACTGCATGTCTCTTTTGCTGCAGGTCGCCGTCCTGCTGTCTGAAATCAAACACCGGAGAGGCGTAACGTTGTGCTGCTGTTAGTTTGTTCAGTGTAATTAAATAATGGCACTCTTGTACAATTTCTGTTGCTACAATGGACACAAAAGCCTTTGTCTTCTCCCGTCATCTTAGGATACCTGATCCTATTGATTAGTTCTAATATCCCCATGACAACTATAGGACCATACCAAGAAAAATGCAATACTTTAGAAATGTTCTCTTATTTGCAAGACCCTTACACCGTGCGGGATCATCAAAGCCCAACGGATTAGCTTTACAGCTAGGAAAAACGGACCAGAGATTATCAATAAGGGCTGGCAGCAGCAGTCTGAGGTGGAATCAATACCTGCTGTTACATCACTAGTTCGCTGTTTATTTTGTAAGTCAACCTGTTGATCTTGGCACAAGAATGTTACTTGATGCTACAATAATCCAAGAAAGCCCAGAAATGTCAAAAAGCAGTAGTTTAGCTGCAACAAAACTGCTTTTCCGTGTCGTTTTATGTGTGTTTGCGCAGCTCAAACAGACGTCTTTGTGTTTATTGTTGGTATAATTGTGTATCATTTACATATCAGGCATGCCCTGAAAGTAACCAAATATCAGCACATGAAAAAGGGTGTGGCAAAATGGTGAGCAATAATAAATGGTGAATAACAATGAACAGTACGAAGAGAAAAACAACTTTACTGGGACACGCCGACAAAACGAAAATGGCCTGTAGGTGCTCAGAAAACGTTCCGTCTTTCTCCATATAGATTAATTCCTAATCCAAATGCATGGGTCATGTTGGATCAAAAGAAAGTAACCAACAATTGTATTTTCTGCTAACTGCATGAACTATTTTAGCTTGAGGCCCCGAGGGGCCGTCACAGTTATTACACAATCGCCTGATCGCAGTCACTCAAGGGAACCACAATTGTTTCTACACATTTGCATGAAAACGGCTGTTTGAAACAGGAGTGTCGCATTTCCATCGCTTGCATGTCATTTGATCATTAATGACGTCGTCAGGTTGAGTTTATCCTGCTTTGAGCATTTTGGATGAAGGATGATCTTTCAGCACCCTTTGCGTTCAAGCTAAATGAGAAAGAAATAGATTTGGATGAACTGATCTGTCATATTTGCAGAAAAAAAAAAAAATGCTTCAAATACATTTGACAGCGCCACAAACCCACTGGTGATGTCTCTTAATTCAGCGATACTGAGCCTGCTACTCCAGGCCATTCCCCCACAGACCTGTAATATCCAGAGTACCTGCTGACATGTGACTGGAGTGTGTAACGCTGCCACGCAGCGGGAGGATCGCAGCAATAGTGCGTCAGTGCGGAGAGCTAAATGCATCAGGACAACGGTGACGCAAGCGCTGTACCCGAACCCGGCTGACGGGGCTTTCCCTGAGATGATAGCTTCATAGCCCCGCTGGCATCGCAGGGCCCGCCTCTGACGTGCAACGCTAAACGCATCAGTAAATGATACCGATCCGGTCCGTCTTCAGGGATGCTGGTGCTGCAGTGGCAGCTTAGAACATTATGTCCTCGCCTTCGAAGCCTCGCCTTCTGTCGGACGCACGATGCTCAGCTGTGACCGATGGCTGCTCGCAGTATATTGTGTTAGAAGTGAGTGCACCTATGGCGAAAACTGAACATGGGTGTGCAAGAGCGATGAAGCAATTATTCATCTTTGGAGAGTCCGATCTGTCATTCATCGTTGATGTTTAGGGCAGAGCCTGTCACAGATCTGAGAGGAGACTGTTTGTGCTGCAACACACGGCGAAAGAGCAGCGAGCCTCACACACACTCAGATGACCCTCGCCTGAGCTTGACTTCATGCCTTCGAGAGCACCGTGCAACGAGCTCTGGAGTGACTCTTCAGCTTTTGAGGGGCAACTTTGGCTGCAGATGCACCTCTCAGCAGCTCCTCTTCCTTCCTGCTCCTCCTCCTCCTCCTCCCTACTGGCGGGGAGGGGAGAAGAAAGGAGACATGGGAGTGGAGAGGAGGTGAGGAAAAAGAGGAGGCGGAGCAGCGAAGGGTAATGTGTGTCGCAGGAGTGTGCAGTGCATACAAAGGAGGCTGTGTTAATGCCAATCGGCAATAGAGTCTACATCCTCAGACACACACACACACACACACATTTTGTTTGAACACTTTGCCAATGAGCTCCTTCAGTTGAGACCGAGCTGTTGGCTCGTCCACGATGGTCGTTAGCTTCTTCATTTTGAGCGAATGCAGGTTAACGTTAGCTGGACAGGGCGTACGTCGAAGGGGGCAGGAAGGGGCTGCGGTGTGTTCGCCGTGTCGCCAGACCAAAGACCAAAGGCCCGTTTACGCCTCCAAACATCCTTTTTTTTTTACACCAACGTGGACACGACGGCAGGAGAGTCTCAAAACGTTCCGGTCAGGAGGTTGTGATAAATGCACCTCGTAAATGCAAACGCGGATGAAACGGTGTACTCGGTTCAATACACAAGAGCAATGGGATGAAAAGACTCATCTTTGCAAAATCAAGTTAAGAAAATATCAACAGCGCTTGAACGCAGCACGTTTCATTATTCAGGCAGCCGAGCTTTATCATGTGTAACCTGAGAAAGGATGAGTAACAGCCGCATAGTCTCTCCCTCCAACGGCAAATTATTACTGTAAATGAGTGAGTCAGGAGTGTGTGCGTGTGTGTGTGTGTGTGTGTAAGCCCTTTCACCAAGGGCGTTCAGTGTCATTGACAAGAGACTCATTGATTAGAAAAAAAGTCCCTCTATGTCCAACAACAGCCAAACCTTTACCACTGCTGAAAAACACACAGTCTGGGTGTGTGTGTCTGTGTTCGAGTGTCTGTGTGTGTGTGTGTGTGTGTGCGCGTGCGGTCTACATATCTACGCACATACACGCACAGAATCGAGGACTGAGAGATGTGATAATAAGCTATCTTCTAATTGTACCGGAACAAACAAACACACACACACACACACACACACACACACACAACACACGCTCCCTCTGTGCTATGTTTATCAGGGCCAGGCCCATCGATCATCCTGGCCTGGTTGCCCGGGTAACCCTGTTATTATTCACATCACGGAGCACAGACTTGCAAAGAGGTGTGTGTGTGTGTGTCTGTCTGTATGTGTCTGTGCGTTAGGTAGTGGAGATTCCCATTGGCTCATAGGCAAAACAGCCACCGGTCGAGGTATCCTCCTTCCTGATCTGCATGCCTTTGAAGGTGGACACACACACACACACACACACACACAGGGCCTAAAGGGACAGAGCAAACGTAACATGGCCATGGCAGAACTAATATTTCCCATTCTCTCCTCATTTCTGTCCCCCCACCAGAACGCTCCCCCACTTCCCCTCCCCTCCGTCTCACCCTTGTGATTTTCATTCAGCGTCTTTCCTCCATGTTTCTCTGCTGCATTTCATTCAGCCGACACCCCTCATCTGCTCGCTCCCTCTCTTATTTTTCATTCACATTCTGCGGCTCTGAGGCTCATTCATAAACAGCACCACTCCTTACAGCGGCAAAAAGCAGGAAGGGAGGGAGGGAGGGAGGAGGTGGGATGGGGGGAGGGTTGCCCCTACTGACTTACTGACTGCTGCATGGCGAGGGCTCCCTGAAAACTGGAAGCAGCCAATCCGGATGCTGCGACGAGAGGAAGGGCAGGGAGGGCGGAGCTGATGCCCAGCCTATCTGAGGAAGGATCAATAATGGGAAGGACAAGCGGGAAGGTGGATAATGATGTAAAAGGTGCATAAAGACGTAGAATAAAAATAAAATGCCACCCCGGATCTCCCCGTCCAACACCAAAGGATTTCCAGATGATCTACATGTTTAACAAGTTGAGTATCAGGATAAAGAACCGCAGAATACAACAAAGCTCAAACGGCAGCGCCGCCTCACAGTAATAAGGCACCAACATGACGAAGGCAGCAGGCATGTAGTGATGCTATTTATTAAAAGGTAGTGTCACCGTATGAAGTCACTCTTTTAATCATTCCTTCGCTTACATCATCGTCAGGAGCCGAAGGAACGCTCCGAGTGACAGGAAAACGACGTCACAGGCCAGACGTCGCGTTTTCAATTCGCCCGCAGGTCACGCTCAAGAATCAAAAGTCCACTCAGTATATCGGTGCTACTCGCTGTCTTCTTTTACAAATCAAATTTAAACTCAATATCATGTATGTAAGGCGTTAGTATTATGTCAAATAATAAGTAGAGCTATTTACATTGAGTTGTAGGGAATAAACGTAAATGAAATTCGTCGTTTGTAGAAGATGCACCAATGTTAACGGGGGGGGGGGGGGGGGGGCATGGGTGGGGGTACAATACTTGGTCACTGTGGGGGAACAGAACCATTACATCATCGGCCCTCGCCGCCTGGAGGAAGCAAGGCCCGAGCGTTGACCTCTGGGAGACGAGAGGTCGTTACCTAACAAAGCAGCGGCCCCAAGGCTGAGCCACAAGAGACGGCGGCGGGAACTGGAGCTAATCATTGCTGCTACTCTGTAACGTCGCTACGCTAACACAAACAGGGGGGGCTGCTTGACGCACTGCCGTGACTCACATCACCTCGGGTTTTCATCTTATTCAGACAGCACCAGCCGGTAATGAGCATTATTAGTCACCGTAGTAGTGCAGTTTCACACGCGTGTGAGAGATGAGACGTTACTGAGCACTGCGCTAGCAGCTTCACGCAGAAACAGATGTCATGGTGGTGCTTTGTGCAGCTTCGGAACTACGATATGTTGTTATTCACGATTCTTAAACCGGAATAGAGCATGTCCATCGACCAATCACAGCTTTGGCTGTTCAATTACTTCTGTCAACAGATTAGATGTGGACTTTGAATGGTGCATTTCGTAGGAGACGTACCTCGAAGGAGCATTTTCTGTATCTTATAAAGGATTTTGGAGATATATTTACTGTCAATTAATCCCATGAAAAACAACCGCATCATATGAGCCACAGTTTGGTTCCATAATGAGGAGATATCACTTGAGAAACAGGTCAGAAAGAAACAATCTCATTTTTTATTGGAAATAGAATCTAAATAGGCTCAGTTGGGCTGTTTTTTTTTTAGCACTATAAATGGTGAATCTGTTGGTCCCTATTTTCTCCTGCAGCATTGCTGCACCTGTGAGTCCTTACATAATCGGGAGGTACCGGCGGAACCGGCCCAAAATAAACTACAAGGCCCGACATTCATCACAACAAAGAGGCATTTAAAATTGTGGCCTAACTTTGTGTTCTTGCAGCGGAGGCCTGAGCGAAATCAATCAATGCGAACACCAAAAAACTAAACCCGATTATAAATGATCGCACACGTCATTGTGATTAATACCTTAATTAATCCTCTAATCTAATCTTCTTCTGGTCAATTGATCTGATCAAAGTTTAATCATATCAATCACCATTATGACAAAAGCCCTTAATTAGTGTGACAAACAGTCGGTGGCGCTAAAGGCTAATTTAAAGCTCCGCGCGTAGCAAAATAAACGCAAGTAGATGACGCCAGTCACGACTTCCAAGACGGAAACGGCGCGAAAATCATGGCAGCAAATGAACAATAAAGAATAGTACAAGCGGGTTACCAAGGAGATGGAGAGTAAAAAGGGTGTGATGGTGGGGGGGGTCTCCAGGAAAAGCAGGCTGAGGTAAGGTGGAGGCGGTGGTTTGGGGGGGGGTCAGCAGCCAAATGGAGGAGAGAACCAGAGAACAAAGGAGGAAGACATGAATTAGCATGCAGCAAAGTGTTCTTCTCCTCTATTCATCCCTCTCTCCTCTGTGTCCTTTTCTCTGGTGCTGCCTTAATGGAAATGACCTTTGTCTGATACAGCTGAGAGGCCCAAAGCTGATTAGCAACTTACCTCACTTCCATCTCTCTTTCCTTTATCCATCCGTAAATCACACACACACACACACACACACACACACACACACACACACACAAGCAACACTGTATCTCTTCCGGCCTCCCTTAAACGTATTCCCTCCTCTCTGCCCGTAATGTCCCGGTCCCGTCACAGTGAGGATCATTTATTGTGCCGTTTCATATACGATCCAGTGTAGTCAGACACTTGACAGGCCAGAAGACGCCCACAAACACGTGAGGCTTGAGCGAGATGCTATCGACGGGCTTTTAGGGGCTCTTTGTGTCTGTACAAGCTGTGACAGTTCACAAGTCTTTACTGTGGGTTTCTCGATATAGCCCATCTGTCCACGTATGCTTTTGAGGATATCAACACCTGCTGCTGACAGGAACGTCTGATCCCATCTTCTGGTGAGAGGAGAGAGATCGTCCTGCAGAATGAGAGCTCTCCGGGGATGTAACAGCTTCCTCTTGAGTTCATATCAATGTGCAGAAAGCCGTCTGTCCGAGCGAGAGAAGATAGTCTATGTACCGTACTCCAGAGTCCACTCACATTAAAAACAAGGCTACAGACTATCTGTACCTGATTCTCAATTGGCCAAAAATTCCCTTTCTTTACCAGTCGTGTTCTGGATCATCTTCCACATGAATAACAGCATGCATAAACAAGGATAGCTGTAGAAAGATACAGACCGCCACAGCTCTCTGTGCCGACTAAAGCGTTTACATTCTCATAATAAAAAGAGAACTAAGTATTAAAGGATTTTTTTTTCAACTAATTGCATCATTTCTAAAGTGTGCAGCTTCAACTCATGAGGGGGGGGGGGGGTATTTTTTGTCATGGTAAGACATAACTAAGACAAAGTATTTGTGCTGTGACGATGTCTCCACCAGGTCTCTCTCAAGCCAATTGCTTCAGATTTCATGGAGGTTTATTCTACATGGCGTTCACGCTTCAAATACATTTGCAGCAGCTGTTTTTGAAATGCTGCAGGGCCTTTTAAAAATAGTTCCTGTTGGTCGTGATGCTTGTGAAACGAGCGCATACATCTTTATGGGAACAGTGACATCTGGTGGACGTACCTGGACATTGCACACTGAGGACCAGAACCCCATTGGCAATTCTTGCTTATTCAGTCTTCTGAAGATATTCTTTGATTAACTGTTTTTCTCAAATTGTGTAGATGTAGATGTAGTTAACGCTGAAGGATCTCTGATAACCTGCGTTTGTTTCCCAGCCAGGAACTTTTGTTTGACTTTCCAAGACGAGTCTGCTTCTGAGGGGCTTGGCTGATTGGAAATAAAAAATGTATTTTTCATAACCAGCCAATCAGGGACAGATAAATGTTTTTCCTATTCTTATTCTATGCTGTGGGAAGTATTACACTGCCAGTACTGAGTATTTTCAGACATGACAGACAAGGATCAAAGGCTTTCAAGCAAAAATTAAAGTGAAATTACTAACCAAGAACCAGAATGCAATCTTCTTTGTTGACATGGTTTTCCAGCAGGTGCTGGAATTTGCAGAAGCTGCCCAACCAGTCGTACGTCTCCTCCGTCCTGTATCTGTCGTCCCAGTAGTCGACCTGTTTGTATCTGCTGTTGTCCTCCGGCAGGTAGTCCATGTTCTCTGAGACACGACAAACAGAAATTATACAGATATACAGACGCCATTAAAGCGGGTAATTATAGTACTCATTACTGAACACATGCAGTAAAGCTGTAATTAAACAGTTATACATGTCAAAACAAGGAGCCGGCGGCTGAGGAAGACGACTTTCATCATAAATAATTGTTTCAATTTTATTCTGCTGTTTTTTTTTAATAGTTTATTTTCGTACTTTTATCCTTGCGTACTTAGATTATTTTTTTACTTATTTATTTATTTTGTGACTAATGTAGATTTGACGTTTGACCTTTTTTTGTCCTCGCGAGTGCATTAACCCCAACCCGGAAGTCCCGGGGAGTGAACCATCCCTAAATTTAAATCGCACGTGGAATGTTGCGCTTGTGCCTGAATACAATTCCCAACCGACTTTCATAACGATCCTGCTGCAGGGCTGTGACGTCCACGTCGGAGAAGCTTCACGCCGCATCGTCTTTAATAATATATCATATATTTTTAGTTGGTTTTGGTTTTTAGGAGTCCATTGCCTCAACTCGGGAATACGGCCGAATCCACGTGTTGTAGTTTTCCAACCTCAAAGACAGACCAGCAGACGGACGCAGGCTGCTGCGGACAATCCCAGTGAAACGAGTCGATCTACAGAGAAATCGCTTGCTGTTGATTGTTTTTCAACAGAGACGTACCTCGTTTTCTGTCCCCGCGTCCTTCACACAGAGGCGGAGCAAAAATGTGTGCGGACTTCGGTTGCAGCCTCCCTTCGGTGACACGACGACCCCCCAAACACACACACGCACACACACACACACACACACACAACGTTGTGTTCTTCATTTAAATGCATCCACGTTGCATCTTCCTCCTGGTTATTCAAACAACCTTTTTTGATGAGACGGCGAAGAACCGCTGCAACAAAAAGCCATTTTATTCCACGTGTAAGATGGGAGGAGCGCCATTCTGTGTTGGGTTTAAGTTTTACGCTACGTTCAAAGCGTGGTGTGAATTCAGTGCTGCAGAAACACGTGTAAAAGTGTTTGCTGTTTTAATTATTATAGGAATTTCATGTAAAACCCTGTTTGAGACTCTCAAATATAAAATGATGCAATTTCCCTCAAGAATGAAAAACAACAAAACAAAACTGACAAACGAAACGAAAGGTGTGTAACATTTTCTGACTCCATTCTCACCTGACCTCTCACGTCCACTTTGTGGCTCTATCCTCAAGATCCTGAACCAAAGTGTGCAGAAACATATTTAAAATAAAATACAGATTTACAGCGTGTTCAGTTTGCGTCCACCGGGTCGGGGGGTAGTTTCGAGCGTCTTCCTGCAGATGGCGGTATCGCACTGCTTTACATTAGATTCTACGCCGTCGACATGATACGTGAAACAAGTCACTTTTTAATGATTTATTACAAGAATATTCAGCATATTTTTACATCGAAATGTGAAAATACAACGTTCTGTGTCCGCAAAACTAGTTTTGTTCTACGGACGTCGCTTCTTCCACTCGTCCTGATCGGCCAATGAGAACGCACACGAGCTCACACACACACACACTCTCACTCAGACACACACATTTCCCATTTTGTGTCAGTTACATTTCATTCAGACCTGATATTTTCAGTAACACACTTGTGACTCAGACGCACACACATCAGTCCATGCGTGTGACGACGGCGTCGTTCCCTCCAGACTTCCATTAGCTTCGAACCGGCTTCGTTTCCCATCTGAGGTTCGCCTCAGCTGATGAGGAGGTGACAGCGGGACGAAGAACCCCCCCCCCCCCCCCCCCCCCGAAGAGCAGCTCTGCTGTCTGGCAGGAACCGTTACGAGGTAAGCGAGGGCACGGCCGCCTTTCAAACCCAAAACCACAGCCGCCCCCCCACGAAGCCACTCCTCTCCATACATCGGGAATAAAATATTCCGGTAATTCCCTGAGGAATAGAAACCTTTGTCCCAGCCCGGAATCAGAGGCGTGAATCCTCTCGCTGGAGTCTCTTCCATCACAACCAGACGCTCCCCATTTACCGGTCAGTCGTCTTTAGACAGGCAGCCCATGTGTGTGTTGGCCAGGAAGTCACAGGTGGGGACGCCGCTGACCGCCTGGTGGACGTTCAGGACGCCGATCTCTCTGGGAGCCCTGCAAGTACATATATATATATATAAGAAGAAAATACCAACGATCAGGATCTGCAGCCATCTACTATACCCTGAAACTATTATGGGATATCTGATAATAATAACACAAAGCCGTTCGGAAGCGTCCGAGAGGACGAACAGAGACCGACCTGTTCTGAGGGGATTTGGCGAACGCCCCAGCCAGAGACTCTCTCAGGACGTCACTGGCAAATTGTTCAGTAGCCTGTAATAAACACACACACACACACACACACACACACTTAATGCAGCCTGTTTATGCATGTTTATCATTTTATCCATGGGATTGCTAAAGCCTCTCTTTTCTTTCCGTTCCAGCCCGATCAGTAACTGACCTTTAGAATCATGGCTTCCACAACCGGAGCAAACAAATTCTTCTCCACCTCGACCGGCTGGAAGGTTACCCCGATCTGAAAGAGACGGGGTCGTTTCTCATCCATTACATCCATCTGTGAGGAAGATGAACTAACTGGATGTTCCAGAAATGAGCTCAAAGTCCTCCGAGACATTTAAACAGTTCTTGTATGTTTCTATTTAAATGGCGTTCGACTGTTTAGAGGCCGCCCCCCCCCCCCCCCCACCTGCTGAGCTGCTTCGCTGACAAACTGGGAAGAAACGCAGGGGCCCAGGAAGAACTTGGGCTCCGTGTCGGCCTCCTGCTCCTCCTCTTTGACCTTCAGTTTATGGCAGGGCGGCGTCACGGTGACGATGTCCACTATTTCGTCGTCGGCCTCCTCCGGCTCGGTCTTGAGCAGCGCTTGCATCTGCTCCAGGCGCAGCAGCAGCTCGTCGCAGCCGCTCAGGGTCGTGGGACACTCTGGCAGATTCACACAAGGCAGCGCGGGAACGTTTGAATCGGGCCTACGGCGGCGCGGCGTGCGTGTTAAAGCGGCGAGCAACATCTGCTTCCGTCGTCAGACTCACCGGGCTCGTTGTCGATCTGCGCGAGGATGTCCTCGATGGACTCGTCTTCAGTTCTGTGTTGAGGCTCCAGGTCGGGCGGCGTGTACCCCCTCTGCCGGCACCACTGCACCACCTCTCGGGTCTTTGGGGGGGTGAGGGCCTGCAGGCGCGGCGACCGATCCAACACGTCCTGGATAGCTCGCTTCACGGCCACCGCTCGCTGGAGCTACGCAGGAAACACGCATGAAGACAAAATGCGGATCGGGCTTCACTTTTTGGACTGAATGAACTTGAAGCGCATAATCAGCACATAAAGGAGAAGAGAAGCGCAGAGAGAGGAGACGACGAGGTCAGCAGAAAGCCTGCAGACGGCGAAACTGCACCTCCGACGCGCGGCGCTTGCCAATGTTCCAGGAATAATACGTTTCTCTTGAAGCGGCACAGAAGGGTTGGGAGTCTTCAGCTAAACAAAGAAAGAAAGAAAGAAACACCTTGAGAAAAGCTGATCTGTTTTTGTTGGGGGGGGGGTTACTGAGCGGAGGGAACGTTCCCTTACTCTTATCTGGAACAATCAGGGGGAACCTCTTCACCACGGCGGTCAGCAGCTGCATCATGGTTTCTATGTGCTCAGAGCTGAGAAGAGAATCAGTGTCCTCACCCCCTCCATTGATCCGGGAGTCATGAGATCAACACAAATCATTCCCGACGGAGTTCAGCGCGGCAGAAATGAAGATGAGCTTCCTCCTCTTCACGAGAGTCGGTCCGCGTGCCGGAAGAGAAAGGCCGAGAGTCGTCCTCACTTGATGAGTTCCTGCGCCGGATGATCCGCCCCTTGCTCCTGCTTCACTGCAGACATCACTGGTGCCGATGGGAGGGCGGGGGCCGTCACCGGGGGCGACGGTCCAGCTGGTTCTGTCTTCACTGTGGCAGCAGAAACACAAGTCGGCTCAATAAATCCAAATCGTCCACTTAAAAAAACAAAACATCTCAATTCAACATTGATAATCAAAACGAGACAAATATTTTCTGTTAGGCTCCCAATTGATTGTTGTGGTTCAGGCATACCTTTTCCAACGGGCATGGGAATGGTCTGCCCCCCAGACCCTGCGCCGGCCCCCAGCTGCTTGGCTGGGGCGGTTAGGACCGTCTGCTGGGAGCTGGACCCCCCCCCAGAGTGGAGTTTCAGCAGACCTGGAGCAGAACAGAATGTATTCCAGATGATGTAATAGATTTGTTCCGGAACCCGTTGCATACCTGACAGAGTAGTTCCCGTCTTCCCTCCTCCGGCCGCCACCCCGCTGACCAATGAGGCCGCGGAGACCAACGAGGCGGCGCTGCTTTTGGACGCGCCCGCCCCTCCGCCCTTGGACATGCTGACAACGGGCATGTTGGCGACCACGGCTCCGGATGAACCCGCGGCGCTCTTTGTCGTTGCTCCCTTCACCAAGGCGGCCACCGCCATCTTTGACAGGCTTCCTCCAGCCGCAGCGCTGGCGCTCTTCGCTGCACTGATTACCGCTGCTTGATTGGCCGCCACCAGGAGCGAGTGGTGCTGAGAGGCGGGCTTCCCAGCATCCCCGGCCTGCGGGCAGAACAGGAGACGAGCTCTCGGTGTGGTCAGCGTGAGTCGAACTAGTTTAACGGTCCAAACGCAGAAAGGACACACTTTGAATCCAGTTATGATGGAACAGGTGAGAACTACGATTACAACGCGCCTGTTGTTGTTGTTGTTGTTGTTGCTGCTGCTGCTGGCTAGCTGCTGCAGCACTGACGGAGCCGGGGGTGGAGCTAGCAGCAGTGATGACACCACCAGTCATTCTCAATGTGGTTGTCCCCGGCTTGGACAAGTGACTCGCCGCCGTTGCCGCCGCTGCCGCCTTGACGGATCCCTCAGTCAGCTTCACCTGAGCTCCCTGGGACCCGCCCACCACCTGGATGCGAAACGTCTGTCAGTCATAAGACACACGGGACACACTCAAGTCCTGCCCCTCGGACTTTCGACCCGTCCAGACCTGAGCCAGGATGGCCGCCTTCTGGCCAGCCGTCACCCGGATGGCCTGCTGGGTAACCGCCGCTGGAGACGACGCTGAATGACCCGCCGAGCTGGAACCGCCCTGCTTTCCAGAACCCTGTGCTGGTTGGCCAACCAGAAAAGTGCCCTGGTTGGAAAAGGGAGGAGCAAGGAGAGACATCCAACTTCACGAAACTTCGATTCAGACCAAGACAAGTCCACATGTGAATACGTGAAACATATTTGTCAGGGATGAAAGGTGGATTTGTTCTGTCCTAGCAGCAAGACCCAAAACAGTAACCCTTTCATGAATTAATATCTAATCCTGAAAATAGCACAAACAGAATGACCTTGTTAAACAGAAAGTAAAAAAGGCATTACAACGTTCAATAAATATCCATCCTATAAGCGTTGGCTGAAATTCATTGAGCATCCTTTTAGCTCTTAATGTGTGTGTGTAATCTTTACCCTTAAAAACACCCTTAACCTTTAAGATGGGTCATCATTAGAATCCTTCTTTAAACGTCGGTGGAAATCTGCTCTCACGGCTTCATTCTAAGACGTCGGCTGAACGTTCAGGCCGCACCGCTGCTGGAACGATTCTAATTAAGAACAAGCTCGACCTTTCTACTAAGGAAAACATGGAGTTCCTGTCAGGCAGTAAGTGAATAAAATCTCGAGTCGGTTTTTGTGAATAACGCCTGCTCGGTTTCTTACGGACTCTAAATATGTCCGCACAATGACGCCGATGCGCTGAAGGACAACTAGAACCGTCCCTTCACGGCTCATCTGCTCGTCTTACGTACCTGTGGGGTCTGTTTAAGGATATAAGATGTGTAGGAGAGGTTGGAAGGCAGGCTGCTTGATGAGGAAGAGGAGGAAGACTGCGAGCTCCCGCCGCCTGCTGACGAACTGCTCTGGGATTGCTGACCTAAAAAAAATAATTGCAGAGTCACATCAATCTAAAAAAACGGGATGTTGCTCGTTCCATCTTTGTTTGATGAGAATCTCGCTGTGAGGGGATTCCGGTTAGATAAACATGAAGAAAGCAAATGACGTGGAATGACTCGCTGTCCAGAAGGTAGAGAGGCGTCCAAAATCTGTAAGTCACTCCAGAAATGGGTTCGACTTTCCCCCCAAACGTTAGAATGAGCCGTGGGAATAGCATTTTGTCCTGCAGCCGCCGACAGCTTCAAAGCGTGGAGGAAAATGTCGGGGTGAAATTGCTTTGACTCAGACGCTGACCCCAGATGCCGAGTCCACGTGCACGCCCGTGGATTAATTTTGTCCCTAAAACCATTCCTGAAGCCGCCAGACTCCAACGTCAACGCAAGAGACCCGCGAGGAAAATAAAATCACATCATCAAAGCCTCAAAAACACAGAGAACTACACGTCTGACAACAGTGATGCTTTGATGCTGAACTGTCGTCAGCCTTTACTAAATGATCATATACAGCAGGCCCTCATCATCATCATCATCATCATCATGGCTTACTTGCGCTGGTGGCTCGGAGGATGGCCCCCTGCGGGATGAGAAGCAGCTTGCCCTTCCCAGACGGGTTCTTACTGTTGGTGGTCAGGTAGAGCTTCGTTCCCGGAGGCAGGTTGGCCAGATTGGCCAGATTATTGGCCGGCAGCTGGAGAGTAGCCATCACTGAAGACACACGCAGGACGGAGGAACAACTGTGGTAAAACTGAAAGAGCTTTAATAAACGCTTCTCGGTACACGCTAGCTGATACTACAGGCTCTACGACTTCACCCCGAGGCAGCATGAGGAGGGACGTTCCTGTTCCTGTTCCTGTTCCTGTTCCTGCACGCTGGCTCCATCGATGCTTCAGTGGACCTGACGTCACTTTTATTGCGGATTTCTTCTGTTTTATCTCGCGGGTATATTTCTAACCGGAGACTCTCGCTGGAAGTAGGCTTAGCCTGTATACGGCGTTTTGATCACGCCGTGCCGACGAACGAGAACGCCAGAGCTCCGTGAAATCAAAAGTGTTTGTTTTTGAGGGTCGATTTATCATGAATTTAAGATTTTTAGTGCGTCTCTACTGCTTTTAATAAACAGAAATATTGTTTACTGGTATTAATCGCATTGTTTTAAGGGTGCAGCGGAACAACCCGGTCCAAAACAGAACCCTGATTCTCTGTACATGAACTCTGACCTCCGCTCTTGCCACTTGAACTACCAGCCGTCTTGGCAGCGGCCGGCTGAGCAGAGATGCCGCTGGCGCCGCTGACGATGGCTTTAGCGACTCCCTGAGCCAAAACCTGCTTCCCGGCCATCACCTTGGATACAGAAGGGTTGCCCTTGGCAACCAGAATCTGTCCGCTGCTGATAGCCACCTGTTTGACTGCGGTCTGGAGCGCTGAGCTAACAGGAATGCCCAACACCTAGAAACAAAAGTGGCGCCAGATGTAGTATTTGAATGACACACACAGAATGTGCTCCTGGGTGGGGCTCCTTGAGACTGACTTTACTAGCAGTAGCCCCCGTGGTCCCTCCTGCCGCCTGCTTCTGGGCTGACATGGATATCACGTGACCTCCCTTCACTGCGACAAACTGGTGCGCCGCCGTGGCGGCCGGCTGCAGCTGCTGGCTGGTTGCTGTGGAAACGATCTGCTGATGCTGCTGTGTTGGAACTTCTCCTGGCTCTTGCTTGATAATCACCTGCACAAGAAGTGCGAGTAGACAGAAGAGAGGAATTGTAAAAGGCCGGCCACACTGCCTCGATGCAGCAGGCTTTAACTAATGCATGCCAGATCTGTAACGGTGTAAAGATGGCACCCTTCACACCCCCAATGACTCACCTTCACCCCAGAGGAGAGGAAGGTGCCTGTGTGAACTTTGGGGGCTGGAGAGCGTGCACCTTGAGCAGCAGATTGTTTGGTAGAAGGACTGCCTGCAGACACACACAGAGTCACGGTGGAAATCAATGACGGCCTGCAGTTCCTGCAATCCGCATGAAGACCAACGAGGTGACGGCTTCACGCCAGCCTTACGCAGAGTGGGAGCCGAAAGCAGAGCTTTGGAAATGGGACATCTTTGCTAGCTTGATATTTACTAAAAATGTAAAACCACCGCAGCTACATCAACGCCATCCCGCTTCCCTTAAAGCTACCCTGGCCTGCTGTGGATTCGTAGGGGAAGTGGCTGAGAGCGAGTGGGTAATGTCCTGGAAAGAGCCAAGTGGGACATGAACCAATGATGCTGATGAGGAGGACACGACAGCAATCTCTGTGATGGATGTTGACTTTACTCAATGATGGGTTCGCCTTTCCAGATAATTGCACGACTTGTTCACCGGAACTACTCTCGCAGACACCTACACAAAATCTGATGAGATTTACTCAGTCACCATGGCGACCTCTCATCCAACAGGCACTGCTTCTCACTGCAGGTCTGCTTTCCGCTTTGGAGCAGCTTAGAGGAGGAGACGCGTACCTGCGGAGGCGGAGGATGAGGAGGCCAAGCCGATCACCTGGCCTGGCTTGTCAACGATGACGTAAGGGTTGCTTAGCACCGACGAAGAGCTCTGCTTGTTGGAGGCGGAGGGTGTGCGAGGCAGAGGGGAGTGGCTTGGCGTGGAGATGGGAGACCCTGTGTGGGGAGAGGAATCTCAGTAGAGGCGTCATTAACGCAAAGACTTTGTAGGAGACATTTAAAACTCGTGTGGCTGCTTTGAAAGGAATTCCCAGGCTTCAGAAACATTAAAAAAAAAATCAGATTATCTGAAAAATGCTACATGATTTAGTTTAACAAAAAATATCAGATAAAAATCAAGAATAGATTGAATAGTTACTCACAAAGGCAACATGCAGAACCGCATATTGGCCACTAGGGGGAGACATTTGTTTTTACCTGAAACTATTTTACAGCTCATGGTGATGGGTTGGAACGATTTCCCGGGAGATTCAGCTGGACTTGGCGGATGACCCTGGGGGGCAATCTTGTAGCTCGGCGTAATGGGCTGGAAGGCCGAGTTACCATGGGAACCCAAACCGGTCCTGTCCGGGACTTTGGGTCGGGTTGGTGTGCGTTCACCAGCACACAGACTGGAGCTTTGGCTACTTGCAGACCTCCCTGTCTCTCCTTTGTTCAAACCTAGAGAGAAAGGAGGGAATGTATTCAACTCAAACTCCTGCTAAACCTCACCTAGCATGAAGAAGCACATTAGAGAAATAAAAAAAATGCACCTGTGTCTACATCATGTGAGCTGGGAGAACTACAACGTCCATAACTTTGGGTGTGGGAGGCGGTCAGACCTGGGCTGTCTGCTCTGTGAGTCCCCTTGGAGGTCGAGGGCTGAGGGATAAAGTCCTCCCCCAGAGAGCTCCTATGAAGTTCTACGTCTACCACCTGGAACAAATATAGCTCATCATAAGGAAGAAAATACAAAAAAAGACACTTCAGGAAAATGAACAACTTACAGTTTCTGCCCCAAGCGTCTGCAGCCCGGTGTACGTTCTGTCCAGCTGCAGGTAAAGAATAAAAAGGTCCAAATAAATAATGGGTTAACATTATAAAGCAGAGGTAGCGACGTGAATCCAGGTCCACATTATCTGGTACAAGACATTCCACATGAATGACTGATAATGACAAAATAAAAAGTCTGATAGAATTTATGATCCCATCTACAGGAACGGAAGCCAAAGCAATGGCAGACCTTCAGCTGGTGGATGATGTCAATGCGCTTGTTGCGAGGGTCTTTGAAGTGGATCTGGATCCTCACAGGGAACTCACCCCACCCCCGGCGCGTCAAGTGGAACGGAGGCTCACTGAGAAAAGTCAAAGAGTCATACTCAAGTCAAGCTGCTGACTCGTCTCTGTCCCTCTCTCATCAATAAGGCATGTGAGAAATTAAAATGTAAAATGGAGGTACATACAGTACATCATGTACTGCATGATTTGGGTGTGTCCACTATCACTCATGTTAATGCTGACTCACGCCAAATGAAGACGAGGCTAAATCACCTGCAAACAAAGTTGTCCTGAATTTCACCTCAGCTTCCTTCTCCTTAGTTTTGTACACCATGCAGACTTGAAGTAATCATTGAATAAGTCTTCTGAGGTCAGATCTTACAGGAACAAACCGATACTCCTTTGGTTGCCTGGGTTACCACATAAAACAGCATCTAAATGCTGTTTTTTACGTAACATAAAAAGTGTGCATGACCAAGAAATGCTTTTTGTCACACGTGTTGAGAAACACACACCTGACTTCTACCAGGTCATTGGGTTTGTAGCTGGGATGTAAGAAGAACCAGACTTTCTTTACAAAATGGTTAATGCTGGGTTCTCTCCTGGAGCCCCGGACATAAACCATCCATTTATGGGTTGACTGGTCATTTTCTTCCCGTTTATCTGGAGGAATGTACCTGAGGGTGAAAGACATGAAAAATAAATAAAAGTGAAATGTGATTTCATCCAGACCTGCACCTTCTAAATACTTAAATAATATACAACAGGCTGCGTTGCAGAAATGACTGAATGAATACTTTGCTTTGTTACGCTACACACTTGGACACGTTCCCCACTACGATTGTTTTCTTTGCGTAGAGTCTGGAGGCCTCGTTTCCAGTCGTGTGGTACGTCACCCTTTGCTCTGCTCCAATGGATGAAGGCACCCCAAACGTATCCTAAGGCAAATAATGGCGGACGTTTATTTATTTCAAGACAAAAAAAAAAAAAAAAACAGGCCAGATTCAGTGGGATAGATGCTTTCCACGCAACAAATACTCAATAACCAAATCACCTTTGTCAAATGAACTCACTTTGCCTGTGTTGCGTCCAGGTCGGCGCTCCTGCCTGTCGCCCTCTTCTCTCCACGCTCCCTCTCCGTCCCGCTCGACTCCTCCCTCTCCTTGCTGCGAGAGGGATTCGGACTCTGAGTGGACTAGAGAAGGAGTCTCAGAGCCCTGGTTGAGGGGGGAAGAAGAACGGGACGGGGATTCCAGGAACCGACGGATGGCTGGGTGGTTCAGCACGGCAGGGTCGCCCTTTGAAGCGTGCTAGGACACAAATGACACTGTGGTTGCTGCTGCCCTAATACGCCATTGCCTCTGAGCAGCTGACCGCTGGTCAAGTATGAATACATCAGTTTACCTCTGGCAGCCTGGCCATCCCAGCATTGGCATAGTAATTGGCCACAATGCACGCCCTTAATTTGTCCATCATCCTCCTGGCTTCGTTGAGTCGCTGCAAAAATGAGACAAAGGCCAATTCTTTACATTAAATTATCTGGTTGCATTTTCTTCCACATTAGACATCATTCTTGGGGAACTTGGCATTCTGACAAGAAACAAAAGATAATGTTCCATAATCGTGGTTGATACCTGGCTTATCACATCTATCTCGTGCTCTTTGTTCTTCATCTCCACGGAAAACTGCTGCCTGATGATGGTTTCGATCTTCTGCACTGCTGCTTCGCGGGCTGAAGAGTAAGCAGAAAAATATTTAACACATCACCAAGAGAACAGATATTTATCAGCTGTCATAACACGTAGAGACGCCGTGGCTACCGTTTCTGGCTGCAGAGCATAAACTCACCATTATGTTCAACCGCTTTGTTTCTTTTACTATTTTGGACCAGTGCTATATCCTCGTAATCAGGATCGTTGTCCTCTATTTTCCTTTTAATTCCGGACATGTCTGCCTGCAAAAGAATAACATCAGAAATTCTGACAACAAACCTGCACGCATTAGCTTAGCAGTGCTGCTATGACCACTTGTGTACAACGATTAGCCGGCTAGCAGGAATTCAGCGAGCTAGGGCGAACTGCTAACTTTAGCGCTGGCTACCTAGCTAGTTATGGTAATATAGGTTAGCACGACGTCTAGCATTTTCGAACAAAATGTTAAACGAAGCCAATTTAAACGTAAACACTTAATATCGCGTCGTTTGTTTGTGCCTCACGACCTCCGCGTTAAATACATCAACACCTGTCGCCCGTGCAACCGGTAGCATTGCGTCCTTGTTTGCTAGCTTAGCTAACAATAGCATACATTTGTAGATCCAGTCTATTTGAAATTCAAACTTACTTGAATTCCCTGTGCTGCGGAGTAATGGCTGTTTGCGAGGCTTGCGTCTTACTTCGGACAGAGCACTTCTATAGCTTTAGGCTATATTGATATTTTACATTTGATTTTGGTAAATTGCTAAATGTCGAGGTGGACAAGTAAGATAAATGGTGGGTAGTTAGCCTTGCACTTCAGCCTGATGGCCACCAGGGGCCACTTTTTCACCACATGTTAATTTGTTTGTTTGTTTTTTCTTGTTTGTCCCGACAAGTTTAATATAGATTTCATATATATGTAAAGTTTTAAAGAATCGCTATCGCTAAGGAATAGATCTGGATAAACCATTGATGATCACCAAATGGTCCTACATGATAGAAGTAGGTTTACTTAATTTGGCATGAGGCCGGTTACAATCTTCATTGTCTCACGATTATTTAGTCATACTTCCCAAACAGGTGTATAAACAAGAATAGAGTCAGCATTCTAATTTTTATGAAGCAATTACAAGACTGGAATGCGAAACACCACCTCACACAAGAACTCCTGAGGCATTTTAAGCCCCTAATAATTGTTTGTTTGTTTTAATGTCTGACTCGGTGGAAATCCCAAGAGCCATCACATTAGAATAGCAGAGCGCAATCTAGCATTGACTTCCTTTAGGACAGCAGTTAGTATACCTGTAAAACTGCTATTCCAACCAGAACAGTAGTTATGACAAATCATACTTAAATCTATTTTACATACAGGTCAGCCAGACCTGAACGAGAAGTAGTTTAATAGCAGATCAAATGGCCACATGGAGCAAGACTCCACTTTTTGTTGTTGCTGGATGTTTGATAGAATAGGTGGTGTCCCTTTCAAATCCATTTGAACTCGTAATTTTAAAAACATGATATCATATCCGAGCAGTTTTTGAAATACTGCTATTTATCTTTTTTTTCTGAAACAAGAAAGAAACATATAGGGTAAAAAAAGAAAAGCTTTATTGATGTTTTCCTTGTATAAGACAGCCATTACATTCTAACAGACTAAAGTAGTTTCCAAAATCCAAAGCCTTCTCACAGTTAGACAAAAAGGAGAATATGGTACTGATATATCAATCACACAGTAAATCGTTTTTTTATATCAAAATAATAAGATTTAATTATCCAATCACTCTTTTATTAAGGCACAAAGGGCATCATTGAGGTTCACGGCCCCATCTGACACAAAAGCACAGTTTACCCATGGATTGTTTTCAATAAAGTCACCTTCGGGATTGAATCACATCCAACAAACAGTCTCTCTATTCACCACAACAAACAAAACAATCATATCGGAATAAACAATGCATGAAAGCCTCTACGTCGCTAATAATGAAAGCAATATAAGAAAACATTCTGAGTAAACACTCAGTGAAATCATAGACGCACACGTCCAAATTGTTCCCCTCTCATTCTGAATATAATTCCTACCGTCTTCCTGTCTCTCAGCCTCCTTTTGCTGGCCTCCTGAGTTACGTAGGTTACTTCTGTACGTGAAGGGGTGTGTGTGGCCCTGGGGGTGTTTTCCTTTCATCCTCTGATACAGCTGACACTAAGCACATCTTTTGAACAAAACACCTAGATGTCAGTTCTTGTCAAAATTCACTGCTGGACAGTAAGAAGCACAGAAACTCACTCATTCCCAGCTTGTTATCCTAAAAGGAGAGTCTAAATATCATCTTGTGGCACTTCTCGTCGACGTTTGAAATGAGCGGACGGCTCGGCCTTTGGTGTTAGAACCGCTCATCCAAACTACTTCACATGTTTGTAGTTTGGTAAATCCAAGTTAGCTGCTACGAGCTGTAAAGTGAGGCTAACGGCAGCAGAGTAGAAATGGCTAAACGTTAAAAATGGAGTGTGGTGACTTTGGAGAGACAGATATATCTCACACTGGAACTGATATTATTTGAGGGGGCCTTATTTTTGGAAGGCTAACAATAGTGTGAACTTTATTTTAACTCTTTACAGTCCGATATCAGTCCGATATCAGTGCCATAGAGGCCCAAGTGGCCTTTTTTACCGTCTCTTTCTTTTGACACATGAAAGCAAAAAATATTTACTGATACAGTAAAAAAAATAAAAAAAATCTACATTTAAATAGATTCTGTCAAAGTGCACGATTGAGGCTCTCAGTTACAAAACAAACAAAACAAAAAAACTCCGAAAGGCAACAATGATAGAAATACATTTAAAACATATCAATGTTATATTCACAGCAATACCTCTATGGACATCTATAGTTAAAAGAAAAGTGACTTTTACCAACCGTGCGCCACATAATCTACAACTCTTATCATCCAGAACTCTAATGAGCTGTAGGACTGCTACACCTGACTGACTAGTAAACACACACACACACCTGGAGTTGTCTATGGAGTTACATCGTCTATCAGGTGAGAGACGCCGTCAGTTCTGTTGACAGACATGCAGTAGTGCAATGCTCGCACTAGAACTCTTTGATCAATCCTGTGTCAAAGTCACACACGCATATATGTGCAAGCCTACACACACAAAAAGAATCATGCACACCGCTTACTCAGAGCAGTCTTTGAATTTGATCTTCAAAGGCTTCTCACACATCTACAAAACTACCCACAAACCCAGCACAGCAAAAAACATTGATATGAGACAGACACGCTATGTATAGTACAAGAAATACTCAGGTATAAAAAAAAGAACAACTTGAAAAATAAACAAAAGGTCAGTAAATAATAATAATAATAATAATAATAATAATAATAAAGGAAAATAAAATAAAGCATAAAAAGGAAGCAGACAGGAAGTGGAACTTGTTGAAACAGGAAATAAAGGAAGAGTAATTGTGATCTAGTATTTATTTATTTTACCCCTCTCTAGGGGCAATGGGCTGGAGCAACTTGTACTTACACCTACATTTCCTGTGGATAAGCAGCTGACTGACAACCAGGAAAGAGAAGGAGTAAATATATATATATATTTTTTAAACAGAGGAAAGTACCTTTCCAGTATTCTACTATGTGGGTCTGCATGGGGTCCAGTGGGTGGAACTTCAGAACCAGTCAGAAATTAATTCAATCTACCGACAGCTCATTCACATTTCAGTTCATCCACTGAGGCACCGGTGAATTATTAAAATATAAAAAATGCGAGTGATTGCATTTGTGCATTGCGAGCTTGAATTCATATGTGTGTGCTTTGCTGTGTGTTCCATGCGCTTGTTTGTGGTCACTGCCTGTGGTACTTGTCATTGTAGCGGTGGATGGTGACGCAGCCGTGGTAGCAGATGGGTCGAGGCATGGCAGTCACCCCCGCGATGATGCCCGTGGAAGGGTCGTAACACAGGATGGTGTCTGTGGTTTCGCCGTTCTCCCCTCTGCCGCCGAGGATGAAGATCTTCCCGTTGCACACCGACATCCCACAGCTCTCCTGGAGGGAGGGAGGGATGGGAATGAACATTCGTAGCTTCGGACAGCAACAACTCCCCCATTTCATTGTTTCATAGGAGCATTTTGTCTGTTACCTGTTTGTTAGAGGTGTGAACCACGTGTATCCAGTAGTCTTGTGTTGGGTCATAGCAGAATATGGCCTCGGTGAGACCCCCACTCACATAGATCAGGTTGTTGAGGGACACGGCGGTGATGCAACGCTTAGCAATGGGGATGTTTGCCCGTAGCAACCAGCAGTCTGTCTCTGGATCATAGCATTGAACCTGTGGCATAAAGCGACAGTTAGATAATATGTGCCACAGGGAGGAAACATACATATTAATAGAAAATGCTGAAATAAAACTTTTATTGATTGGTGACTTACACTTGACTTTATGAGAATCTAATCGATCTCTCACCCACTCATTTTTTGAAATAACATCCTTCCAAACAGTGTTATCTCTGACTACAGTGAACATGAACAGCACAAGTTTTGACTTTAACACACAAGGAGCTTTCGGATCAATGTGAACGACCCTGATAGCAGACTCCTCGAGGGAAGTGGAGTCAGCATGATCTCTGCTCTCTGGGTCACGTAAAGGTCCGGTTAGCGAAACACAGATTGTTGTGTTAACTTCTTATCTCTCTGACTCTCGACGTGTGGATGAATGTTTTCTAGCCTGACAGAAACACACAGACCAACTATCCGATGGAGGAATATAAAAAGAATGTGACATTACTGGCTTTGTGTTTCCTGCATCAGTGCAACGTCTATCGACAACATGTCAGAGAACACCCACTAAAGCTGCTCAGGTGCCATCTCTAATGTAGTGGAAGCATGTGAACAAAACATCTGTTTCTCACCTTGTCCGAACAGGTGTCGTCGTCGGGTCCTCCTCCAATGACAAAGAGCTTTCCGGCACAGCAGGCCACGGCTGGAGAACTGATCGCCTCCTTCAGGGGAGCCACGTCCGTCCAGCGGTTGGAGAAGGAGTCGTAACACTCCACGCTGCTCAGGCGGCTCTGCCCATCGTAGCCGCCGACAGCGTAGACCTGAGGGCGGATGCAAACAAGGGCGCCTCTGTCAGAGAACAAGTCTATCGGGGTTAGGAGAAAGATGACGTAATCTGCACAAACACAAGTAGCCCCGACAGCTACAATGCATTCGTTAACCTTAAACTCTTTATGAATAGAGATTATTATAATGATCAAAACACACCTTTAGCATTGCAAACTAAATTATTGTGTTGAGGTAAAACATGAACACCTTGTGGGTCCATAAACTACCTTCCAAGAATGAACATGAGCACCAACATCAGAACATAATTAGGAATACAGGACAGAAAACAAACAGCTGGAGGAGATTTATGCTAAAGTTCTCTAAGGAGGTCAGATGACGAGAATAAATATTGAACCGTAGAGCTCTGCAGTCTTATCTAACAGAAAACCTTTGGGCGATTCCGGTCACTGCTCAAATTCTGAAGAATGAACAGAGACAAAGAGAAAGAGAGATGCAGGAAAAAGGGGGGAGAGTTTGATGGGGGGGGGGGGGGATGCAAATAGAGCAGGTGGATATTTGCATTCAACGATGGAGATAATTGACAGAAAAACAAAACCTTTGTTTGTTTTTTTTGACTGCCTTGATGGTTATAAGGCAGTCATTGTGTGTTTTTAGTGATCCGAGTCAACCCACAAAGACAGCAGAACACAACCGTCACATTATGTAACAAAGATAAAAAAAAATCAAGGTGAAATCATTTATTTTTGGCAGCAAAATCGAAGCTAATTTTGGGGTAGAAGTAGGAGTCTCTCTCTCTCTCTCCACTCACTTGATGAATATCTCCTCATGGTACGGACACACTGTGGAAGTGGACGGTTTATTAATAGTCACATTCCCCGTGCCCTTGATCATGGTGGCACGTACGCTGTACCAACCTGAAGTATGTTGCTATCCCATTAAATGCTCAGTCAAACATGATTCACGACTCCCTGCGGGGACACTCCCCAACCACCGAACAAGCACATTCACAGTTTATTTTACGAGCGTGCCCAAAACCTACAAACAGCTCAATGATTAATTGTTCCTTTGTATGCAGGAGTGAGAAGCAGTGACGCACTGGGAAGCAAAGACGGCCTGAAGTGCCTCAGTGGAAAACAACAGGAGAACAGAGGGGAGAGAGAGAGAGAGAGAGAGATTATGTTAGATAAAAACATCCAACCAACTGCAGCGTAACGGAGAGGAAAACAACTGGTGACCTAATTATGCTTATACACTCTGGAAAAGGGGTTGATCCAACTGGACACCACAGAATGCAGGACACTTGTGCTTCTATCCATGTTCGTCTAATTCATTTAATCACCAACAAACGGATCACCAGCACAGCGATAAGGATTCAGCTTTCTGTAGCGGGTAGCCCATCATGAAGGTCTACAGGTGACAGATATACAAGAAAACAGAGAAAACAAGTTGAACAAGCAAATCCTGAAGAACAGGAAGCAGCGTAATGTCCAGGGCCAAGCGGCATCTCTCCTGGTGTCCCAATCCAGGTTTTGCGTACCATCTCTAGTCAGTCAGATTGAACTACTGGACGATGGAACTGACCCACTCCTCTCCAGCAGAATCAAAAAAAAATTCACAACCAGTCTGCACATGTTTTTCTCGATTCAAATGAAAAAGCCCGATGACGTTCTTCTGTGAATATTCTCTCCAAGGGCCAAAAGCTGAGGTAGTGTAATGTGATTTAAAAATGTTTACTCACTCGTCCTCTGATGAGGACCAGCTTCAAGTTTGGGTTTCACAATAAGAATGTGACTAGAAGGACTACAGTAACAACTAAATATATACGTGATCTATGTTAAAACTATAAAGACGGTATATGTGCAAAACAAGGAATATTTGATTCAAGGGAATATGCACAGAGCTTGAAGCAAAGAAGTCAGCTTGCACAAGCGAACACTGTATCCTTCTACACATCTGCTGGCTCATAACAGTCAACTTTCCCATTTGGAGCGTCAGTGTTTCATGTCAAAGTGGGAAATTCCTCATGAGAAGAAAAGAAAGGCAATCCTTAAAAGATACTTTGTGCTTTTTCAATAATACTTCAGTGTAATAAGAAGAAAGCAACTGCGGATGAAGCCAAACAGCTGCCAAGAGTCTGTAAACTAATCATTAAGATGAAAGAGAAAATAAACAGGTGCTTTAATAGATTCATGAAGCGGACGAAGTCCTGTGATTTAACTCCTTCAAGGAATGTGTTTTTCCATGAAAAGCTCAAATGCACGACAGTAATTGCTATAAACATAAACAGTCTTGTACTGTACAGTAAAGCGTGTGCTACGTTACGCCTATGTATGTGTTTACAGGCTCCTCAGTGGGTCCAACAGCCGTGTAAGTTTACTGCAATTATGCAGAGACAGGCGAAACGTGAAATGTGATATGGGCTCAAGCTCATTCTTAACTTGGAAGTGTGAGATCCTGGCATATATCCATCCTTTTCCCAATGGCCTAAAAATAGGAACTCCATTAAGCCTCCTAGTTGAGGCTGCAAATAGTAAGAGCTCCAGAGGGGAAGCTATTTTAATGGGAGTAAAAGAGAAGGCCGGTAAATGTAAAGCAATGCTGTTTAGTTTTGTAAAGGTGCTATCAATTGATCTGATACATAACTATAAATGAGTTCATTGATCATCACACGCTGAAGCAGAAGCATCCCGTGGCGTCCCCTCTTACCTTGCCCAGCAGGACGCCCATCTTGTGCCTCCAGCGGCCTTTGTTTAGAGAGGCCACTCGGATCCACAGGTTGAGCTGGGAGTTGTACATCCACACGTCCCTGCTGTTGATACGGCCACCTAAAAATAACATGAGACAAACGGGTCACATACAGCTGCAACGTCAACATGGCGGTTTGAGTTCAGTTCGATGACAAGAGGCAAAGTAAAGTAAAGTAAGCAAAGACCGACAATCCAGATTCTCAGTTTTATTTTAGTATTATGAATGGTGTCATTTTAATTAACCACCCATTAAAACAATCCCTTGCAGCTAATTCAATATGACACCTCATCTGTTGTCTCTACACAAACACGCACGGAAGGAAGTGCTGAAGGAGAATAACACTCACCCAGGCTACAGTGTGAGCCAGAAACATTTTTAAACGAGTCCGAACACGTGCCCTACTTCTCTTGGTAACAATCACCCCCCCCCCCCCCAAACAACACCACACAAACACCTGTCTGGAGTCTCCACAGGAAAAAGCACAATCTTTTCAAAATAAAATGCGGAGGAAAAACGAAGACACAATGCATGCTCACCAAGCACACAAGAAACCGGTTTAATTTAAAGAGAACAAATGTAAGGCATCCTAAAGAAATGACATTAATTTTGCAACAACTCTACTATACTATTATTTCGACTTTACAGCAATTCACCACTCGTTTTCAATCAACAATATCATGGCTCACGAGTATCATGGAAACCAGAAAGACTCAAGCACATAAACAGAGAGGTCAGCGACAATCTGTGTTATTTCACACCACGACTTCAATTAATCACATCTTGTTGGTGGTTTCAGTTAATGCAACACAGATTGCGAAAATTAAATCACAGTTTTATAATTAACAACAGGGATGCATAAGTAACACTTTCCATAAGCTAAATCAAAAACCAAAAAGATCCCATCTCTTTTGTTGTGGTTAAGTCTGCAGTTTTGTTTTGTTTGCACAGAACATGAATGTGGGCAGTTTTGTTTTTTATTGCTATTAGAAAGACCAGACAGGTGCATGGGTATCAATATAGTATGTGATTGTATCAACAACAACAAAAAGAGTCATCCCCTTGAAAGGTAATCAAATGAAATGCATCGCTGGCATTATAGAGCCACCTCTTCCCATTTCTGTTGGTAGTCATTTAGGTTCGGCCTTTTTAAATGACATCGTGTCACACAGACAAAAGAAGACCGGGGAGGAAGTTGGTCACAGCAAGTTATTGCGTGATGATATGCTGCACCGTGGAAGAGACAAGACAGTCTACTGGCCTTAAGGATTCTGTCTTTAATTATTACTATAAAGGAAATATGTCGGAGGAGCTTCTCTTTCAAACAAAGGTGGATAGAAGAACTACTGGTTTCTGAACGGGATCTCAAATAAAAATGGCAGCTGGTCGCATCCCACCAGCTCAGATGGGGACACTCATTCCATGTTGTCGTGTACAGCCATACATAATATAACTTGTCGGATCCAGTCGTGACAGAACTCATGATGACTGTAATCTGAAACATTCTTGAACTCAAAACAGTCCAGCGTTTAACCAGCATGGTGGCTTTGGATCTGAGGACAATTTCAACACTCAACGGGTGTGGGAAAGGTTTTGTATATTCAGTTGAGCAATGTCCTGCTTAAACCCGCAGCTATCTGCAGCTGTGCTAAAGACCGGAGTCCTCCTCTGTGTTTGAAGAAGATCCTACTTTGAGGAGAGGAACAGGCGGAATAGAGGAATGTATTCAAGACGAAAATAAACACGAGTAGAAGAGATTAAAACCGTCACGGCATATGGAGCAACAAAGAAATAAAATGAGGCATTGGGGATTGTGATACGCTATAAAGTGAGCCAGTAGTGTTTATGCATGTGCACGAATCGGGAGAGGGGGGGGGGGGGGGGGTGACACCACGTGAGGCCGGACTGATAGCAAGCACGTGAGGACTCGGTAGGTTCATGCCAGCTTTGCTGAAGGGAGAACATTTTTCCTGTAGTTTTTTGTAACGTCCCATTCAGCAGCTCATATAAAGCATGTCTGAGCTTGAGCAGACATCACATCTTAACCTTGCTTAACCTTGATGTTGCCAGTTCAAATGTTTGGCCTTAGGCACCAAGTTCAACCAAAAACTCAGTTACAGTAAATCATTTGATAGCAAGTTTTTTGTTTCTTCAGAGGCCCACCCTAATTTCCCAGGAGGCAATGACAACTGTGATTTCGTTCCACTTCAAACACGTTTATCCTAGAGTCCTAGATGTTTGTTGCATAAGGGAGATCCTAGAAAACTGCTGAACCATCGCAAAAAAAAAAGCCAGTGACCCAGATTATTGGCCACAGGAAATGAGAGGCACTGAGCTCACCAGTGAAGGCTGTTGCAGCACTGAGCTTAGGCCTTAGAGAGTGCATCCAGATGTTGCTCATATTTTCCTTCGGCTCAAACACAGGCTATGGCTGTACAAAACACCACAAAGCAAACAGCCACTGCAGGGTTTCCTGCCACTCCAGGGTGGGGGATTACATGCCAAGATATGCATAGGCAGAACATGACCGTGCCTCAGGTTGTTGTTTTTGGCAGGGGGGGGGGTTACAACACAAGCATTGAAATCAACTTACCCGACACCAGAATGTCATTGCGAAGGGCGCAGATGGCAAATTCTGACTTGGTGAACTCTGGCAATTTGGCCAATGATTTCCACTCCCCTGTGACTGGATCATAGCATTCAGTGTAGGGCAGGTTGTAGCCCCCAATTCTCTCGCAACCCCCAACCACCACGATCACCTCAGTGTAACCGGTGGACCTGTGAAGGACAACATGAGCAAGATGTAAGGCAGAGGGAGCGACGAGGTTATTTTAGAGATCGGGTGGAAAGAACAACAGCAACAGAAGAGAAGCAACGTGCTATAATTACAGTTGGCTGTGTAATTAAAATACTGTCCGTGTGTAGTCCGAGACAGAACCTATGAAGCCGTGTTGGAATTCACGTCAACACTAGGAAGGGTTTACTTATCTTCGAGGCAAAGTGCAGATTACAGTGAAGGTATCAGTCTAGGGTGCAGCAATAACAAACTCCAGGACAGACTCGGCGGCTGAAAAACGCTTCCTACGTCCTCTAAAGCTAATTTATGACAGCTTTGGATCATAGTTATGTAAAAATAATCTCACCAGAGAAACACCACTAGAGGTTTTTCTGTGAAAAGCTCTCAGCACATTCTGATCCTACTGTCAGTTCAAATGTGGGACAAGAAGCACGTTTCTTTCCACTTGTCCCACATTTCTTGGTCTGTTTACTCGGCATTTGATAGAGTGGAAGTTGAACGCTGGTCAGAAAACGTGGTTTTGCAGCCTATTATATATTCAAGAAACAGTCTGGCCCAGGAGGACTTTGGCTCTGTGTGTGTAGGTGTGTAAACTTTTATTCTAAGGATTTTCCAATACAAAGGAGGGCCTGCTGACAGCTGTAGAGCCACAAAGGGGAGAGCCAGGCATCTGTTGCAAGCAGGAGTCGATTCAGCCCGCAAGGCAAACGAAGCCAACAAATACTGGGGACTAAACGCCTGATTGGATAAATGAGTCCAACGCATCTGCCTGGATACTGGCACAACGCAACGCGCAATACACGTCACACAGCCTGAATAACTGACAGTTTGATTGCTGCCATTTTAACCCTCGCAGACATATCTCGAACACGAAAGCAGGTGCAGCTTTGTTTGTCGTACAGCAGGCTGCCATCTGGTCCATTTCGTGTCTCAGCTCTCCTTCAATGATTACTGCTTCTTGCATCAACTCTGTGTCTGTGTGTGGGCATGAGCTGGTACCGAGAGTTGCAACACAGTTCTCAGTCAAAGACATACTTGTCTGTTCAGTATAACAACACTCCCTGTCTCTGTCTTGCTCACACCTTGACACACAGACAAAAACAATGTTCTGGGCTGTAACCACTGGCTATTCAATGTTGGTTAAGTGATCAGATACCTGCTTTAAAAAGTATTCTTTTTTTTTTAATGTTATCTCAACCTGACCTCACTTATTGCCAAACATCTTTTAATCCAACAAGGCAACCCGGCTAGGTTAAACTAACCCTTCTCGTTTTCCTGCCATTTTGTAGTTAACATCCAGGTTTCGCAAAGTGTTATCTTATTCTTAACAAGGAAGTCAATATTGTTCCTACCTGCGTGGACGAGTGCTGGGTGACATCATTTCATTTCCTAGCACGTGGTAGCGTCTGGCCTCATGGAGAAGCTGATAACACTCTGGAGCATTCTGGATGAGCTGGTCCCCCTCCACTGTCTGGACAAAGTAGTTGGGATGCAGAAGGGGCAGGCGAACGTGGTAAAGCAGGGCCTTCAGCAAAGGCCTCCTGTGCTCCACATTGTTGTACACCCATCGCATCACCGCCTCAAACACCAACTCTTCCCTACCGATGGACAGCTCGTCACTTCCGATGTACTCCTCCAGCTCTTCCCTGTGCAGATCGAGGAACTCCTCGTGCTGCGCTACCTCGGAGAAGTTGGCCAAGGCGTAGTTGCGGCAGCGGCTGGCGAGCTGCTTAAGGGAATGGGCATCCGCAAAGCGCTGGATGCCCAGGCAATTGCACGGGTCCAGTTGATCCTCAAGGAATTTCGCGCAAGCGTCACGCAGTGTGCCAATCTGGAATAGGCTGGAGGTTTCAAAGAGGAACTGGACATTCTCCGTGGTGATCTTGGCGCGGCCGGTGTAAACGTAGGTGAGGAAGGAGTGCATCGCCTCAGCTTGGATTCCGTTGATCTCGACCAGCATCTCGCGACTCTCGCGGTGATCGTTGCAGAACATGGCTCTGAAGTAGGACGAGCAGGCGGAGAGCACAGCGCGATGGCAGGGGAACTCGCAACCCTGCACACTGATCACAACGTCAGTGAAGAGGCGGGAGTCACGGAACTCGTTGAAGACCTGCAGGATGCCCTCTGAGTGCGACGCGCCGGAAGAGAAATCCAAGAACTCGTGGCTGACTAAAGTTTTGGAGTCAACCTCAAACACCTTCGGATAAAAAAAAAAACATATACATAACAAAATGTGACTTTGATCAGGTGAGACAAAAGCTACTAAACAAATAACACAATCTCTGTTTGATTGGCGGCACCTTGCGTTTGACAGCAGGTGAGCCTCTGATCCCAGAATCCTCTCTGTTCATTCTTCTGCCCAGAATCAACACCATGGCTGCCAGGTTTACTCTGAGGATGGAGAGCATGAGACAAGATACTGTTAAAGTTTCCTATACGCCATCATCATACATCCCATCAGATGTGGAAGTGGGAAGCCAAGAAAAGTTCATGAAATCACAAAGAGCAACCAAATTGGTTTAATCAAGTACAAACCAAACTTACAAGAGCAAAAAAAAAAAAAAACATTTAGAGAGTAAAACTGTGGATATGTTCTAAAGCTTATGGGGTGGTGCTAATATATCTTATATTACAGTATAAGACAAATAGTATTGAGAAATGAAATCTGTACTCTGGGTGATCCCGCTGTTACAGTTGTGCCCTGCAGCGCAATGAAAAGCGTTTAGAGACAAAGAGACAGGCGGGAGAGACGTTGAGCAACAGCTGGATCCAAGATACACAGCAGCCATGTTTGTTTTGAAATGAGTGTGTGTGTGTGTGTGTGGGGGGGGGGGGGTCCCAGCAGACTTCATTAGCATCACCAAGTATAAAGAGAGTGCTGCTGGTAATCTGGACATATTTTATATTTTTATTTTAGTCAAACCTGCAACATATTTATTGCAGGTAAATTGTCCAGTAAATGCACCATATCCTTATTCACGAGAATAAAGACAAGCGTTGGGCAACCATTACCCAAGTTCTTCAAGATCAATGGTTCCACTCCATTATCTGCGTTCATGCTCTGTCAAAGTATACAGAGGTGGCCAGATGTTGCTCATACAGTATGAGGTCACTTATTTTTAATCTTCCTCGCATGCTAAACCTGTTCACGTGCGCGTCTTTTCGTCACAGACTAGAGAGCAGGTTTGTCCAGATGATGTCTGACGCACTATTGACTGACTTAATGACGAATGTCGGCCAATGAGTAACAAGTCAATATGAGCCAGTAAATGTCATCGTTCATACTGTACTTATTTACATACTTTTACATTGTACCCAACAATCTACTGCGAAAAAAATTAAATCATAATTAATAGAGCAGCTTGACAAAACGATTCCTTCATGAGTTGTGTATTTATACAAAACAAGTATACTTGTGTTTTTACGACGAATTCAAAACAGGAAAAGAAACATCCTAATTAACAACTCGAGATTATAAATAATTGTAATTTTCGTAGCTAGATAAATGTTGTTTACCTTAAGAAGAGGTTTCCGGATGAAGCTCGCTCTTTGGTGTAAGCAAAGAAAAGTCAAAACAAAAAACAAAAGAAGAAGAAAAAATGTATTTGTATCGTGGAAAAAAAAGATTACAAGTAGTCTGTTTTCAGACAGATATAAATCTATCGAATTGTTACGGGAAAGAACACGAACTACTCCATCGGGGCATCTTGACTTTCAGGTGATGACAAAAACAAAGGGCTCTCTAACAGTAAACACGGAATCCATTTATAACTACGTCAGGAGGAAAATAAATCCAGCCCAGAGCACCCACGCTGGTGGCGCCCCTAATGCATGATGGGTAACTGAGTTCAATCGAGCCGTTCGTCTACGAGCTTCCTCGATAACAAACTACATTTCCCGTGAGCCCATAGATCTCCACGTGGCTGTTCTTTGTTTGCAAACAAACCAAACTTTGCTTGAGAAAAACTTTCATAACAATACGAGATGGCGATTGGGCAACAGAAGCTCCAAAAAACAGCAGTTTTACGGCGTTACTTCATGAACTTGTTAGTTGTCAAGACGGTACTCAAAAGAAAAGTACACACTACAAATATAAATATATGAAAACACCGTCAAATAGTATGCGCCGTGTTTTGTTTTGTTTTTTTCAGTTGAGGGTGAAGGAGGAGCGGAGCTGGAACAACGGATGTCACAACTTCCTCTCTTCCAGTGCAAAACATTTCCAAGAGCTCCGACCGAGCTACCTGGAAAAAAAACAACAACCCCGTTATCAAATTCAATGATCGGCGTGTCGCACTGAAGACAAGGTCACGAGCAGGTAGGTGTGTTACACGAGGAACTTTGTTTTCACCTCCAGGTACTGTTATGCCGATTCATCAGAAATTAAAAACACAAAAAGGTACATAGGCCCCAGCGCGTCCAACAAGCCCAACACAGGGCAATCAAATAAATGAATGAGATTAATCAATTTCCTCCTCCATGTTTATTAAAGAAAATAAAGTAGCTGAAAAACAATCCTTGTAGTGAATTTGTCGAAAGCAATTTATGTCTTGGGATATGCAAGTGTTTCAGGTTCACCTTCTTATGAGTGACTAAAATCCATTTTCACGTTCCATAATGGTTACTTCTCGGCTTCCTACAGCGGCATTCCTGCAGCCAACTCAACGCGAGCTGGGGCTGTTTACCCCCCCGTCGTCTCAGCCGTCTGCGTCTCACTCACCCTGCAGCCACGCACAGTGCCTTTCACCTTGTTGTGCAAAGCTTATTGATGCTAAGATGTCACAGGTCCAAACTGCACATCCTTGGGGGGGGGGGCAGGACAGAGATTCCTTCATTTAAAGATGGGAGTGCAAAGGAATCGAGATTCCCTGGGAAAGCACACACATCGACACTTAACAAATTGATCCATCTGCTGTTGAGACGCGAGACCAGTTAGAGATAGAGATAACAAACAGCGGGGAGAGAGAGAGAGAGAGAGAGACATGCAGCTTTAATATCTAACTTATTACTACCCGGATTGCTTTCCTAAGTGAGGTAAAGTGCTCCTTTTCCCCCTCTATGAGCATAAATTACCAGTAATCTGGTGATATGTTTTTACGATCTTCACAGCTTTGATAGGAAAATGGAGTCATAAGTGCTTTGCAGCGATGGTCATAAAACTGTGGAAGTCCAACCCAGATTGGAAACTAATAATGACGGCAAAAAAAAGACATATTACAGTACTTCATCATTGAGATATAAACTCTGAATCAGGAACAATATTCTGGATTCTCAGTGTCTTTATGAAAATGTTGACAGAGTGAGTCTCTGCTGAAACAGCATCTGCATGAGCCTATCGGAGATCTCCCTGTACCTCAGCCCATACAGGTATGGAGCAAACGCCCTGGGCAGCAGCATGAACACACACATATTGACGGTGCTGACCCACACGCGAAGATCTTGACTTATGTCCTTCCTGTGGAACATGACGAGCTCCAGGGTGAAAACAAAGCCAGGGGCGAAATACAGCAGCAGCAGCAGCCCGTGAGTCAGCAGCGTGACCCGGGCCCTGGAGAAGCGGCTCTGCCAGATCCCCCGGGTCCTCGTCACCATGTAGAGCCGAACGTAGCAGTAAAAAATCAGCACGGCGCAGATGATCGCAGCCACAAGGAAGTAGACGTGGATGTCAAACATCTGCTGGAGCTGCATGAAGCCGAAGGAGATGAGGACCAGGCACACCGCCACCTTCTCGCGGGAGTCTGCCCTCTCCGTCATGATCACCAAGGCGAAAGGGTACGCGGCCGCCAGCGCCCACAGCCCCACCAGGACGCGCCGCGTGCGCGCGGGCGAAAGGAAGACGTGGTAGCGCAGAGGCCAGCGGACGGCGACGTAGGTGTCCACGACCATGAGGGTGACGGTGAGGACGGCGCAGCAGTAGGCGGTGACGGTGGCCGCCGTGATCAGCTCACACACCAGCCGGGGGATCTGCACCCTCACTGTGTTGCAGATGATGGTGGCCAGGTTGAGGACGAGGAAGAGGATGTCTGCCGCCAGAGTGTTGGCCACCAGCAGGTAGCGCGTCTCCCGACGCAGAGCGCGGGTCAGAAAAATGCACAGCAGGAGGAGGGGGTTGGCGAGCAGCGTGCCCAGAGTGATGACTGTGGTGGGGATGATGAAGAACTCCAGGTCCAACCTCTGCAGGCTGTCCATCCAATCCTCGGTGAGGTTGGAAATGCACAGCAATGCCGTCACTTTGTCTTTCGGTGAAGGCAAATGTTGTGAGGCGTTTGTGGTTACCGCCTTAACAGTTTCCTGTAAATACAAACATCATACATAAAGGGGAACGTAGATATTTACAGAACAGACACAACAAAGGACCTTAAGGAGAATTATCTTTAAAAAAAATTCACTCTCGGTACATATACTGCTTTCATTTTGTTCGGAGTATTTTTTTCATCTACTTGTTTGACCTGTGTGGATCACAGGGAAAATAAATACCTTATTTAAAAGTAGATATAAATATCATGCAGTAAATACATCGACATAAAGAACATTATATTTGTTAAAAACTTGTAAAAAAACATTTCTCAAATTTATAGTTAAAGGATTTTAGGCAGACGAATCCAGAAAGAGTAAAACACCACAATTACAACTACGCACTGACAGAAATAGACAATTTATCGATCGACCAAAGGTACGTTTTCTTACCTGATGTCCAGAGGAGAGAAAACGCTCCATGCCGGAGATCCGTTAGACTTTGCGATAATATAAATCGATGGGCGCGACTCACTTCAACCGGGGTCCTTATCAGATGCACGCCTTGTTGACTCACGGAGATAACGCAGGGCCCGAGGAAGCTGAAGCCACTTGGCCATCACATAGTAACGGGGTGGAGCCTCCATCTTCTGCTGCTCCTCATGCTGTTACCTTTCATTTTTTGACAACCAAGATGATTTAAATTGAGAAGGGAAAGCCCTGTAAACTGGAGACTAAACTGGTTGCAGTCGTATTTAGTTCTTACTTTTAGTGCACTGGCATCTCAATAGTAGATTTGTGTTCACTTTGAGAGTAGAACGGATTCACCACAAGAACTATAATTAATTCTGACCTCACATCCTGCCTGTGGACGTGGAGGTTTCACGCCATCCAATCAGACGCCACTATAGATACATTTGAAGGAACAAAAGCAAACGGATGTTTCTGTGTGTTTAAGATACCAATCTTTTTTTTTAATGGTCGTAAAGTTAAACAAACAATGAAAACATGACGGGTTCCTTTCTACAGTTTAGTCCCTTATCTGCCGTCATTTCTTTCTCCGCTTCCTGTATCCACTTTTTCCTCCAGTGTCTTCATCCTCACTGTCATCCTCTTCTTCCTCATCATCATCACTGTCATCATCCTCTTCATCATCACGGTCATATTCAATGCGGCCCTGCTGCTGCTCCTCTTCCCGACATTCTCGTGCCAATAATCTTTTAAAAACATCAAACTCCTCTGCCGTAGCCATGGCGACTTGCGTGAGGAAAGTGTCCTCGTCGACGTTGAGGATGCCGTCCAGTTTGGGGTTGACGATGCTCGTCTGTCCCTTCTTGTCGGGGGTTTCGTACAAACCCCGGCGCTCCAGGAAGCAGTGTCGATGGCGCACCTTGTCCAGAGTGGAACGGAACAACCTGGACTTCACCATCTCGTTCTGTGCGACACCCATTCGGAAGTAGACGTACTGCGGAGACACGAGTCAACACACATTAAAGATAACCTCAAACGTTGACTTGTATACTAGTTTTTAAACACGGAACACTTACAGCAACAATATCAAATAATTCACCAGTTCATGTGATAATAAACATATTACTTTAGCTATATTGTATATATCAGATCATTAACGGATGAAAGGTGGCACAAAGATTTATTCCATCCTGGAGGGAACGGAACGCCGATCTGTTCCGTCTCACTAGGAAGAGCTCAGTTATGGCCACCAGAGGGAGGACGACAGCAGCGTCCGTCCACATCCCAGCAGGTTTACAGGACAAAGTGGGTTGAAGTTAACACAGAAACCTCCCGTCTGGTGCCAAGTTGACGTTTTTCTAAGGCAGTTTAACCGTGGGGGCAGAGGCCTTACCCGCCTTTCACCAGACCACATGATAAACGTTGTTTGATCAAGTTTGAGGAAGTCATTTAATCAGCAGTTAACTGTGAGAACAACCCCCCCCCCCCCCCCCCCCCAGCTGTCTGTCACTAGATAAATGCACTGAACTATCATGCACTTCTTTGAGATTTACAGTACAATTCCATTTGAAAAAAGATGTCTTTTAGTAATCACAAATAAGTGAAAGTATTAAACTCTGCTCTTGATTTGAGTTCTATAGGTTTAATCAGACTTTTACACATGTACCTTAAAAAAATGGATCATGTTATAATTTACTGAGAAATTCTTAACTCTAATCTCAAGAATTATTATGTTACCCATAAAAAGAGAATGCCATACCGGTATTTGCTTGCTTTTTTCCCCATTCCCAAAGACCAACAGATCAGTTGCTGGCTTCCATTTCCCCTGAGCGTTAATCTGTACGCATGTAAAGCACCTCTTCATGCTGACCTGAATCTTGTACTCCAGCTGCTCCAAGTCGTCCACAACTACGGCTGGACTATCTCTGAGGATGACTCTGATCTGATGGGTGGTGAACAGACACTTCGTCCTCAGGAACATCACTGCATGTTTTACCGTCGTCACGGGCACGGTCAGGAGCTGTGGGAAATACGCCACCATTCTTTGAAGGCTACCTAGATGGGGGGGGGGGGGGGGGGGGGGGGGTCAGTAAATAAATCGGTTTAACATTCAGAAGCAATGCAGTTAATGGAAAATCCGTAATCTCACCTTCGCCTAAGCCGAGTTTCCGCAGGTTACCGATGCGCTGCTGAAGCTGCGATTCCCTGACCGTGAAAAGTTCTGGACATTTATCCAATATTTTCAGCACAGTGGAAGCGTTGAGGCCCAAGAAAAACAGAGTCGACAGAGCATGATTGGCAGTACTTCCTCCTTTGGCTTTAGACACAGCAGCATAAACACAAGCAGCCTCTGCGTCTGTGAATCCCATATCAGCCAAAGAGCGCAGGGAGAAATCGGTCTCAGGCTTCCTGCACGGAGGGCCGACTTCATGGGTGTGTTGCGTTGACTGTAGAACACGATGACTGTCAGAGGAACACGATAACCGGCCCCCGAAGCACAGAGTATGTCGGTAGCATTTCCAAAACTCAGGTGGACGAAACACAGTGGATGAGGCATTTCTCACAGTCCACCAAAAAACCTTAAGAAAAAAATAATCATGGTTAGAAACAGCAGTTATGTAAAAATGTAAATAGGAGAATTAGCCATTTGTAACAAGCAGAAAATAACAGAGCAGAAGATATGCTAGCAAACCAGTGATGCCGTTAGCTAAGTTAGCAAACACGAAGGTTACACCGGACGCTCGTGATTCTTCGTTTATTTTTTTGTACGTGATGTTAAATTAATATCAAATTCTGTAAAAAATAAATAAAGTATAACCATTACAATAAGGACACGTCGTTACATAAACATTCACCTGACGATAAGCGACTAGTGTCACCATGTTTGTCCGTCGGAAAACACTTCCGTGTTTCTGTTTTGACACGGACAAAGGTTCCGCTGTATTCCGCTTGCTTTATAATCCGTGGAGCAATTTGACAAACGATAATTGATTCAGATGAACGCTTTAAGTAACGCGAGATGGTTCTAAAACCTAAATCATTATTCTGGCAATGAAACAAGATGCATAGATGATTTTATAGCGAGAATCAACCTTTTTCACGTGGCTATGCCAAACATTCGGTATTCATTTTACTGTATTTAAACTCATATTGATATACCATATATAGAATTAACAAGGATTCTATCCTCATCTATTGCATAAATCTGCTTTAGACCTTTTGGTTTGTGAATCTGCAGCTAGAACGTTCAAGCAGACAATGTTATTGCACCACCATGTGATAATTATCAGTGTTTATTGGCTACACAAAAATGAAATGAAGATAGCTATATTTTCATGACAAACAAAGTATATAATGCTTCAATAATTAAATTGACATAGAAAGTAAAGAGGACGTACTTTGGGTAATATTTATTAATCTATCAAAATAAATACATAAAATACTGTAAATATACTTACATCTTTTCATTCAAAACATTCTGGTTTAAAATCATGAATGTAAAAACAAAGAAACAGGTGGGATCAACAAACTAATTCCCTTCAACTTGAAACAAACAAACTATTGTTTTGCTGAGAAATAACTTGTAGGTTTTAAACGCTGAACCATTACCATGCTTCAGCTTTTCCTAAATCCAATGAATTAAACTATAGATTCAACAATAGACACAAAGACTTTGCAAAACGGTGTGTTTGATGATGATTTGGGAAACCTTTCCTTTAGCTTGCACTTCGGATGGATGGTTGGATGTCTTCTACGTCTTTAAAAATGTATTTTAATACTCATGGAGGTACTTCTGAAGCTCTGCTCGCAGGGCCGCCATTGACAACTTGTCCTCCTCATCTCCCTCCTTATCTTCCTCATCATCAGGGAGGGTCTCATCATGCTGATCCGGAAACAAGCCTTGCTCAATGAAGATCTCAGGACAGGACTCCTGATAAAATGGTGAGCCTGCTAAAAAAAACAGGAAGAGAGTACATTTCACTTTATTCTGTCTATTTAGTTTAGAGGCACCAGATTTATACGGATGATGAATAAAGTGCCAACACGACATACCCACAAATAAGTTGTGTATTTTTGAACATCTAAAATAAGATCATAAAATTCAATTAATCAGAGGTGGAGAAGAATCCCAGAGTACTCACAGTAGCTCGCAGTAGCGGGTACCACCTCTGTCCAGCTGTACTCTGCCAGAGAAATGGGCTGACTGATCCAGGACTGCAGCAGCAGCTGGTCCAGAGTCATTCTCCGAGTGGGATCGCGCTGCAACAGCTGGCGTAACACTTCTCTCAGGTCTGACAGCGTGCAGCGAAGGAGCGTGAGAAAAAATATTATTCACGCGTGACAGTGAAGAACAGCGATTTGTGGTCGGTAACGATGAACAACTGCACACCTGGCGAGAGGGGAAACGGGGGCTTGAGTTTGGCATCCAGGATCTCCTCCACGCCGCAGAAAGGGTTCTCGCCGAACAGCAGAGTGTAGAGCAACACACCGAGAGACCACATCTCCAGCTCTGGCCCCTCATAGCTACAACCGCAGCCCGACAAGGAGATCAACCGCGACTGAAATAAGCTTATACTTGGCAATTTGGGGAAAACATGGCAGAATATTTCTGGTGTACGACTTTTATCACTTTTATACATACGGATTTCCCCGGAGGACCTCCGGGGAGCAATACTCCAGCGTGCCACAGAAATTGTGAAAGAGCTTTCCGGGGGGCGCCATCATGGCAGCGGAGCCGAAGTCAATCAGCCGAATGTGGAAACACTTGTCGATGACGATGTTCTCATCTTTGATGTCTCTGTGAAGGATGTTCTTAGTCCTCAGATAGAACACAGCGGCCACCAGCTGGGAGAACAGACACATTTCAGAGCCCATTCGTCAGCCCTGTTCGTTTCTCTGGGCGACAGTAACCAAACACACCTGTCTGAAGATGTAGCTGGCCAGGGGCTCATCCAGCCTTGGCTGCATGTCTATGAACTCAAAAAGGTCCAGGCCATCTCCATGTTTCTCCATCACCATCTGGAAGTAGCTCCCATTCTCAAACACCTCCAGCACCTGGTGATAACCACACGTATCTTCAATGAACAAAATTCCATTGGCATAATCAGTGACAGGTTTCCCCCCCCCTCCCCCCCCCAACCAAACCACTTACCTTCACTATGTTGTGGTGCTGCAATCGTGCCAGTATAGCGATCTCCTGACTGACTCTTCCCAGGATGTTGTCATCTACCCAGCACTCAGTCACTATCCTGGCCTTACTAATGAACTTCACAACCACCTACAATGCATACAATAATCGCTGACGTCAGATATTTCTTTGCCCCCCCCCCCATCTTTGAAGAAGGATTTCTTACTTCTTGTCCGTCGCATCGTCGTATGGCCTTCCAGACGAAACCAAACGCTCCTTTACCCACAGCTTGAAGAGGTTTGTATTCTTCATCAAACTGCCCATCACAGGCTCGAGACTGTTCCAGGTCCATAGTGGAGCGTAACGCCTCCCCGACCCTCTAAAGGGGCGGCGAGGAGAAAAGAACGCGTTGTACTTTCTATACTTTGACAAATACATTTTACGAGCCAGAACTTCTTACGTATAATTTCTGCCCCCTCACCTCTCCGAGACTGACTTCTGATTGATTATGCAGCGATCCTTCCGTTTGCAACAGCGACCCCTGCTGGCCGAGCCTCCTCATCCACACACAGAACATGGAGCTTCCGTCGTGGAGGTCAATTCTGTGCACCTCACACTGCACATCTGGAGACAATAAAGTCTAGTTGAAGTACTCCTCTGCGCCCCCCCCCCCCCCCTCTCACTCTTTTTGTGACCATCAGATTTACAATTCTAGATGTACTAACCTATCCCTGTGCCATCTCTGTGGTATGCGCTTCCTTCATAGTGCCCCTCCAGTATTTGTGCACTGTCTGAGGCCAGTGTGTGTCCATCCACCTTCTTTTTAGGAGTAGATGTGGCAGGAATGTCTGCCATCGACTCAATCTTGTCATTCATTTGCACGGAGAACGCTTGGCTCTGCTCTTTATGAACTACTTGCTCTTCACTCGAGTCACCCGCGACCTCTGCATCGGGACTCTTGATCTCAGCGCGTTCTGCTTCCTGGTCAGACTCTACCACGCATGGGGAGGGGGTACGCAGGAGCTCTGCCGTATCAACCGATGAGTTTAGGATATCAACATTGCACGCTCTGCTACTGAGCAGCTCAATACTACTGCTCAGATCGAGATCAGCCAAGGCCAGGGTCACCAGGTCGCCGTTGCTGTTGAGGTCCAGGAAACAGCTGGCAGAATCCCCAATTTCTGTGGAGCGGGGGTCCTCCGTCTGGCCTGGATGAGAAACACCGCGGCCCCCCAATGTTTCACAGAACCCAGAGGAAGACCTGTGGAAACGCGTTACAATAAAAATATGATATATGATATGATGAGTTTAAAGAAGACAAAAACACACCGATTAACAGAACTAGATTGACAAATACATCTGGATGTTGTTAAACTCCAAATACGTTTGCACCGTATTCAGACAGGATGATTAGAATCTAATATTAGTGACTTACGCTTTCTGATCTGAAAATGTGCATGAATTCAGCTGCAACCTCCGCCCTCACCTGCTCTCCAGTGAGATGACCTCAAAGCTGGAGTCTTGGAGGACAGACGCACATGAGCGGGGGACCGAGTCTACTTTGAGAGCGGCGCCGCCCACCCCGCCAGCGGCACAACCGTTCTGAACAGGAGTGTCTAAAAGCAAAATAATGAAACCTAATCCGTTGAAGGTGAAATCCTTCCATAGAACAGGAAATCTCGAAACACAGCAAAATGTTGTCGAAGTTCTGAGCCAAGAGTTTCACTACCCGTTTCAATAAGCGCTGAAGCTCCGCAAAGTTAGTTTCAGGGCTGTTCTACAGATAAATTAACTCAAACGCGTTATTGTAAAGGCTAAACGTTAATCTGAATCATACCTGGGATCATCTTGGCGGCCGGCTGTCCGTTTTCATCAACCCATCTGTTGAGCTGCTGGTCTCGGTTAGATTGTGGAGGTCCGGTGGGGACCAGGCTGAAGGTTTCTTCTTCTGGGGGATCGAACCAGGCAAATGTCTTTAGGAGAACTCGAGTGCTGTCTGCACCGGTCAGCTGGCTGCTGCAGAGAACGACTTGGGCCGCCTCCTTCATCAGTTCTGCAGTGTCGTCGGCCCTGAGGAAAGAGCAAACAGATTTATATGAAGGGGGCAGAATTATCTTTTGAAAAGCAGCCGGTGGACTTCCAGGACACTCAGGTTGATGGTTGTTCTTGTTTGGGGGGGCGTAGATCTGACATGTTTAGCTTTATTGATAGTCTATGAAGTCTTTAGTAATATAAAGTTATTGAGTATAAGACAATCAGATGGCTTTTATCAACAATGTCGCGGGCATTGCAACTCACTTAAGCAAGCGTGTGGAGGTGACAGCAGGGGCAGAAAGGGTAGACAAAGCGCTGCTGCACGGCTTCTCCAGCCTGGTGCAGGTTCCAGTGAAGATCCGGCCTCTGCCTGTGGAGCTTCTTCCCAGGGCGTCATGATGCAACGTGACCATATCACCAGCCAACAGCGAGGAAGGGTCTAGCATTGATCAAAATAGATAAGATAACAAGCAGATCAACATTAGCTGCTTCTTCTACTGGAAACTGGATGACATAACAAAACTAGAACAGCACTCATTCCCATCCTAATTGGACTTACACCGTCCACAACGTGATCTGGATCATCATCGAAAGGTTCTAAATTGTTCTCGGTATCTTTATACACCAACCATGAAAAGTCGATGTGTATCGTAAATGACTTTTGAATCCGTAAATTGAGTTTTCAATGTTAAATTTCAATATTTTCTACTGACTCCATTCTGGATCTGATCCGGATGAGATTTGGTGGCGAGATAGAGGTCCCCTCCCTACAAGGCTGGGTCAAATCCCATAAACATCGGTCAACAATCAACCGAGATACTGAGGAACAAATCCTGAAGCTCCATTGACTGCAATGTTAACGAAAATTGCGATCCAGAATCCAGGATCTCTTCTGGATCATCACCAAAATGTAATCTTCTGTTCCTGGTAACATTCCCAACATTTCCTGAAAATGTTAAAGATCTGTCCAGAACGTATCTTGCTAACAGACGGACGGATGACCAGACAGACAAACGCCGGCGATCACATAACCTCTGCCTCGCCTCGGCGGAGGTAATAATATAATGTACTGTATTAACGATACTGTATTAACGAGATAAGATATCACTCAATAATTTTCCAAATTAAAAATTACCAATTCGGAATTGCAATGTATGAATGGATTTACACCTATTAATTAAACTTTAAGGTCTTTGTTATATTAATGTCCTCTTAAATACAGACAAATACTCGCCACATTTCCTTGAGATTTTGGATGATTCTGTATTTTGCCGCGGCGCTGCTTGGGAATCGCAGTAGGAGCCGGCCTTTCTGTTGGAGTCAGACATCCATCCATAGAAACCAGGCATCAGAAAAGCGACACTCTGGATGACGAAGCAGCAGCGAGTTAGTACAGTCATCGGTCAATGTCGCCTCGTCCGGTCCATCTCGTTGGCTAACCTTATTCAGCAGCTCGTCGTTGTCGTAGCCAAACAGACTGAGAGACAGGTGGTTATTGATGCTGTGGATCGAGCCATCGGGGTGGAGCAGAAGGAGGCTGCTGAGAGGAGCAAATGCCCAGACTGTTCCAGAGTACTGCAGCACAGGCCTCGCGGAGAGGACGTCATTATCCGCTTTGACTTCTGCTGTTGGGACAAACAATGGAGAAGCAGAATTACTTACTTTAAAAAGTCTGCATAATTTCCACAAAGGTTTATTTTTTAAATATTGGCTTGATTAAACAAACAAATACCAAATTGTTTGGGGACATTCAGTTTAATTTCTTTAGATTCCATGACTTTATGTTACCCTGCTTTGTTTTCTTAACATTAAAGACAAGCAGGATACGCTGCAGGAGACTTAGTGATTTATGCAGGAGTTTCTCCACAACACGGTTGTGTTTTTTACTGCCTTTATGTGCCAGCATTATGTCACAGCCTCATCTTGAAGAATAACTTACCAGAGGACGGCTCTTTTTCATGAGGCTGCTCACAGCCTTCAGGGTTTGAGCCTTCTGACTTGCGCGCACAGCAGGTGGGGCAAGAGTATAACTGCTTGTTCTGTGCATCCGACTGTTCAGGATTGTTTGTTGGGCAGGTGCAACTAGTCACATTGCTGCGGTTCTGGGGCCTCCCACTAACCACTGCCCCCTGAAGTTTGATACACAGTGGGACCAGCGCACCATTTCTCTTTTTACCACACAATCGCTGAACCCGCAGCATCTGAAAGAAAAAAGGAAAACCAAAAATCCAAAGTTGCCAATTTGACAGAATAACCCGAGCCGAAAACGTTGCAGGGTATCTGAACTGAACTGTCTGAGCAGCACATTGGCAAAGAGAGACTCGAAAGCAAGGCTTAAAAAGGGGGATTCTTTTATTCGCCGAGTGGGACCATTTTTGATTTCAACGTATGCTTACTTTCGGCAATGCATTGCTGTGAAGGGGGATTTGTAAAGAAGGGATTAGCTCCTTAACAGATGTTCCGGTTAACTCGTCGGGATGACGGTATCCATGGAGGTGTGCGAACGCCAAGTCACAGTGTAGAATGGTCCCCTAGGAATGTGCAGAAAATAACTGTTTTAATGGGTTAAACAATCTGTAGCATATTAGCCATTAGCAAGTGAAACATCAAACATTTTTATGGGTCACAACGAGCTGGTGTATCGCTGATTGCTGCATCCCACCAGGGAGCTCCTGGTATTGTGTGCACTGACTCACTAATGATTATGGTTGCACACACTGGAGCTGAGCAGTTGTTACAGTTATTAAATCTATCGGTGATTTTACTGCTCAAAGAGTCAAAGAGTCTGCCGTGCAGCCATTATATAATTCTACAGGACAGCGACAGTGTGTTGTAAACATCTCTTAAGAGAAACAAAACTAACATTGATTTATGTCAAACAACAAAAGAATAAAAGCAACACAATAAAGATGGCCTTACATCTTGGGAAAAGGTCAGGAAGGCCGATAGCCTTTCCACAAATTCCATCATGACAAGACAGTGTTCTTCATGTTGCGACTGCCTGTGGGAACACACAGACACTGGCGCCTCTCCAGATGAGGTCACAACATCCACCTAGAAAAAAGCAGCACAGTAACCCGTTAAAACAGACACAGGAATCTTCTATAATGGTAAAAAGACAGACGAGGTCAAGCTCAAACAGCCCGCGGTTATTTTATTTGAGCTTTATTCAGCGTATTTCATACCACTTTCCCAGACACAGCTGCAACACTTCCATCCAGAAATGGAAAATCTTCTTCCAGCGCTTCTTCCAGGACCTGACTGGTTCTCTTCAAGACACAGGAAAGCTTTTTTCCAATCAACTCATCGGCGGTGCACTCAAACAGTTTGCAGGCCTGATCGTTTGCCGACAAAATCTGAAAAATCAAGATTAAACACAACAGGGGTTGTTCTAGATTGGAGTGTTTCCGTGATCAGTTTACGTTAATGGAACAGACAGTACCTCTCTGGTCTGATGGTTGACAGTGAGGATAACTTTGTTGGGGTTGATGGCAAATGGCGATGTCGACAGACCAAAATCCCTGTCGATGATTTGACCTAACAAACTCTCCTCCATCTCCGATACAGTGGAGAGACGCGGCAAGGCGACAGCGGGAACTTGGGAGGCACGGTGGTGTAGGCTGGGAATTTGGTCGTTTCTAGCTGCAGATGAAGTGCAAATATCCAGACATGCACCTGCGAGCAGACAGAAATGTATTAACTCACAAGAACAAGATCGTTTTAAATGAATCATTTTGCACAAATATTAGTCCCAAAAAATTCTGTACTGCTGTAAATGCCAGCAACGCTCACCTCTCACGGAATCAGGATGGCAGCGACGATACAGCGGCACTATGCTGTTGTTGTGCAATGGCCTCTGAGTATATGGATAGGATTTATTCAGGTCGTAATCATCTTCAAGCAGATCGGGTGAGAGGCCGGGCACCACACAAATGGTGTCGCCTTTACCTCTGCAGCCTGGGCCCGCACCAAAATCAGCCTCGGTCAACAGCGACATGGTTGCAGGTCTTCGAGCTAATGTTGACCCATACAGCGACACTGGAGCAAAACAATTCAACCGAACGGGTTTGTTTTTTGTAACATTTGAGTTACATCTGTTTTGAAGACCAAAGAACTCACCTCAAGTCGACGAAATAAACCGTTTAAATTAAATTAATGAGTACGAAAGATTCAGAAAACGGGCACAGCACTTTTCGTTGACGCTTGCTAACTTTAGTTGACAAGGTTACCTCCCCGGCGCTATCTGGCTAACTAGGTTAGCCATCTGCTAACAACAACTATATTCAGAGCAGCGTTAGCTCAATGCTGTCACAATACCAACAAATTAGTTCGGGAAAATAAGACTTCGATGCTCCTATATCACTTTAGTCGGCGTATGATTTTGTAAACCGCGGGATTCAAGCGCCAGCCTAGTCGCTTTCCAGGAAGTCCCCTGAACCAATCAAATGTCACGATTCTTAACGAGCCTACAGCATTGGCTAATTTGCCGGAAATGCCCGTGTATGTTTCCATGGAAACCACAATACAAACGTAAGCAACAGGAAAGCGTCATAAAAAGTCTTGTCAAAAAAATTGTCTTCTTTTGATTATAATTTTTATAATTTATACTTATTTCCTTGATCAAACAGGGCAATAATAAAGAACAGTAACATCATCGGTATTTTAAATCACATGTTTTTATTCAGCAAATAATAAATCTATTTCAGTTTTATTATCACAGTTTATTATCAAGGGCAAAATATAACAAGGCATCCATAACATTAATAGAAAATTACTATTGATCTTTAAACCATATCACAGGAGAATTATAATGTCTTTTTTTTTGTGTACAAATCAGATGAATAGCACTAAAATACAGATAAAATAAATGCAGTTTAAACAGATTGAACATAGAAAATCCCATCATGTAAAACTAATCTCAGATAACATGTGCAAGTTTATTCTAGGTGCAATGACTGCAGGGCTCCATATGTTTTATGTATTTATTTTATTTTATTTTATTTTTTACTTAGACTTAAAATATGGCCTTGGGGACCATCTCCCCAAATTCAACTGGACAAATGCATTAGCCACAGCACAGACTGAGTCAGACATAACTGTTACTGACAGAAGGTCTGGCATAGTCCAAACAAAAAAGGAGCTTAAGGGGCATAATAGCAAAGCACACTGTACTTTTGCATGAGTGGAAAAGAAAGAAAAGAGACGAGGAGAGGAAAAGCTCATTTTGTTACAGCTGCTTCATTAGGAAAGCATATAACTGTCAGTGTAGATGGGTTTAAAACATATTTTACCTTATTTCCCTCTCAGGACAAAATTGTATGCATAATTTCATTTTATCCAATGTTCATTAGTATGTTAGTTTTTCCTTCATATTGTCCAATTAGAGACGAGGCCCAATTACACACATCATCATTGATTTAGCTTTTTATTGATAAACGTCTGATAAGATTGATTTCTGGAACACTGGGTACATTTTGATTCACCACATCTTTAAATTAAACATATACTTTTTACATAGATAAAAATATAAGATTCTAATCTTGACAGTCTCATTCAGATAAGCATGATAGCGTACTAGTCGACCCATGCTGGTGTCAGCCGGCTCTTACGGTATTGTAGTTCTTCTCAATCTAATGTCTTTCACATTCAGCAGCATCAACACAGGAGCAGAAGAGAATTGCGCCCCACAAATCATCTCATAGGAGTTGCTCCGTTCAATATTTGTCTGCTATAATTGCAGCATGCATGTTTTGTCAAGTATCTCACGTTAACATTAATGAGCACTGGTTGACCTTTATACAGACAAGGAGCCAGGCAGAGCATTTTTTTTGCACAGTCAAACCAACACTCATACGCTCACACAAGAAAAGTTGGGCACACAATTATGGTGCCATGGCTGTGAGAATTAATCTTTGAAAAGCCTTTCGAGCATAGTTCACAAAAACAGGGTACACTAATGGTGGCAGTCCTTTTTATTGTGAGGACGATTTCCAAGTATGTGATCCACTTCTGAGGCAATGCCCGCTGTCATCTTTGGAATTACCTGCAGTGCACGGAGCAAAATAAAGAGCGCACAATCAATGCTGTTTGACCATAGAAACTTCTGTGATTATTCAGTGTTAGGAACGTGTTGAACCTGAATGGCTCCCAGGTTCTCAGTGAGCTGCCTTGCATTGGAGGATCCCAGCAGCACTGAGCTCACTCCCTCATTCCTCAGGCACCAGGCTACAATTCAGGAATTGGAATTCACTTTGATATTCTTTATTGAAAAGTATGCACAGAAGCTAATAAAGTAGGTTTTTATAGGATATTTTCTTTATTCACTTACATATTACATATTGTCCCTTACCTATGGCTAGCTGTGGCAACGTACACCCAAGCTTCTCTGCAATATGAGCCAGGTCCTTTAGCTTGGCTTGCTGTTTCCTTCCATCCTCACTCATTATTTTCTCCCTCAACCACTGATATGGCTAGAGGAGAAATATAAGAGGAATTATTGGTTATAATAATCTGTTTTATTGCTCTCATGGTACTTGTATAAGAATAAACAAATTGTCACACATAGATATGGGTTGAATGGTCAGAAGAAATTACACCTGTACCTTCATTGAGGCCCTGGAGGATTCTGGGACACCGTTCTCATACTTCCCAGTGATGATCCCACAGGCCAAAGGGGACCAAGAGACCACACCAACACCTGGGAAGGAACAAAAAACAACTCAGCAACATGATACAAAATCTCTTGTGGCCACAAATCAATTTTGAATTACAATTCTTGACTTGCCTATTTTATGGTAGAGTTCTGGAAGCTGGGTTTCTACTTTGTCCCGCTGGAAGAAATGATACTCTGCCTGCTCACACACTGGTGGAATTAGATTGAACTGTCTGGCCACAGAGTACGCTTCCTAATTGAATACGGGAAGGGAATATGAACAGGAAACATGTAAAAATGGCAGCCAATATGTCTAAGGATTTCTATCCCCACTGCTGCTTATAGCGTATGGTGCTTCTTCATAAAGTTTTAGCTTGTTTCTGACTCCATTGTCCCTCTTATGATAAAAGGTGGACTGCAATTACCTTAGAAGTCAGGACACAGTTGATAAGCAGATAATGTCCCAATGTAATCTATATCCTTAGACACGCATTTTAATACCTGTCAGTGATGCTTGAACAGCCATCTTTACCATGATTTTTCTTTTTTTTTCTCCCCAAGTATTTAGATTAAGTTGCTCTGAGGTGATAAATCTCACAGAACATTTCTTTTAAAATGTTCATCCAAAATGATAACAGGGACAGACAAAAGAAAAATAAGATACTTTCCATCACTCACCATGATTTCCATGGCAGCCCACCGGGACGTCCCCCAGTACATGGACATCCCCTGATTGATCACATGCGTCATTGCTCTCACTATCTCTGCAAGAACAAAAATATAAAAAAGAGCAGGGAATCAATCAATAATCAGACAAAGGCTGGCGTCACAACGACACTTACTTAGCTTGCGGGAAGGCAATTTTTTTATTTTATGAAAAGAAAGGAATTTGAAAAGGCTTTGGTGAAACTGACACCTTCATGAATCCATGCCGAATTACTCATCTCGTGTGTGAGCAGATATTCATTGCTGGGGTTCATTCGAGTTAATGTGGCAAAATGCTAGGGGATTAGATGAAAAAAACAAAACTCAGTCAACCTTGGCAGAATGTTGCTTGTGCAGTTACACAAATCATACCAAGTTACAACTGTAGGGATTCAAGTCAACCACAATGCCCTTTAGTGGTTTTGTGCAGAAAAGCGCATAGAGCGCAGACCTCTGCCGAGAAGCTCATTCCCCTCATAATTAGATTTACACATTCAAATTGTGAAATACCACAGTGGAATGTAATTTTCTGTTGGTGCAGAAATGGAGATAGACATCACGACTCTCTCCGGATCAATCCTCCACCCCCTTTTTTGTCCACCTACGTTGTACATATTAGGTGTCTTTTTAATTTTTATTTATTGTTATTTTGCATCTGTGGAGTAATTTATTTTTATTTTATTGGTATTGTTAAATGTCGATGATTTATGTACTAAGGACTTTCAACGGAAACAAGACCGCAAGGTTGAAATGCTCCTCTTAGACAGGATGTTTCACTGTACTTGTACTGTAATACATGCTACTGTTTGACTGTACTTGTACTCTAACATACTATCTAATAAATATATTCATCATCATCATCAGACAAAATATTAAGGGGAGGCCGAAAATGAGAGTGAGGAAATGAGACCAGCACATTCTGATTAAAAGGGAAGGATTCCCTTTCATCAGTGCAGCTTTCTCTGTGGGGACAAAATGTGGTGAGAGAGCATGTGAGCGAGTGGCTGGCGCAGGTGTAAGGCCGGAGGAATCACAATGCATCTGCTCTGAAAGGGACGGGGACGGGGACGGGGGGGTTTAAGGACAGACGGAAAAACTGTGAACCAAGTAGAAACCTTGGAGCTCCTGCGATTCAGAAGAGTTTGAGAATATATGAATCAAGGCGGATGGATTGCAACATCCATACTTACCTTACTGGCCAGACCTCACAAGGCTGCAGCGAGTCATCAATTCCAACAACAGAAGCCACACTGATCGTCCTGCTCGCTTTAGGTATCTGGGCAAACACCATCGATGAATGCCCCCCCCCCAATTGGATGAAAGCCCAATGCAGTTTTTCCATTTAGGATTAAGTGGGAGACGTTTTGGCAGTGTTGCTGTAATAATATACCTCATAAATCTGATATATCTGAAGATCGTAATCCGTTAAGTCGAGTAAAGTACAGCCAGCAATAGTTTTGCTGAAGGCAAAACAGGATAAATGGCAGAAACTGGCAGAACCACCAAGCGAATGAATTTATTCCAATAAAGAATATTGTTGCCATAGAAGCACGGAGTAATAATGCAGCACCCATTTGTATGTAAAAGTAAAGTTAAAAACGTTGGTTTGGGACCTAATACGTTTGTTTCTAAGATAGGGCTGCCTTAAGTATATTACTGACCATACAGCGTGACACCGTAAGCACGTGGTCGTTGAAATTCAGACTGGAAAATGTTTTATTGTCCCTCACCCTTTGCCAAATATGATCTGTAGATAAGGAACCGATTGGACAGAGCGGCCCAAAGTTTTTAAAAGACATGGTAGCACAAGGTATATGTGTGGGAAAGACAGCACTGTTGAGGGAATGGAGCGCAAGGAAGGGCTCGTCTCTAGTGGGACCAGCCCAAAAATACACCGGCAGTCCCCCCCCCTGGGGGGTGGGGGGCGAGGTAATCCTGCTTCTGAAGAATCCGGATGGCTGGGAGCGGGTGCAGCTCAGAGAACCAGTGGGAAAGCAATGATCCCGCAGAGACAGATAGAAAAAGATGAGTGAGACGGGGGGGTTAGCCTAAAATAGAGGACTAGAGATGGGGGCGGGATTGTCAGTTCAGTAAAGATGTGTGTGTGTGTGTCATGTGTGTGCGCATGCATTGGAGGGAGACACACATTTCAAACACAAAGCTAAATCCCTATTGAAATCCAAAGGTCACAAGCCAGGATTTCTCACATTCTCATGCTACAGGACAACAGGCATTGTCTCGGTCCAAAGCCCCCCCCCCTCCACCGACACCCACCCCTCCACGAGTCGAGTGGACCATCACTCACCCTCCATCGGAGTGTTGCTGTCAGGCCGGTTGGCAAAAACCACATCCACGTACTCAAGTTGCATCCTCTGGAGGGAGCCATTTAACCCTGGAATGAAAGTCGTCGCCACCGTTGAGCTGTAACTGAAATAGCTTTAGCATAAACACGGCAATAAATATATATTATTTTTTTATGACAATGTGTTTATTGATTTTATACATGACCTTAGTACATACAATTGCGTGCCAGCATTACAATTCACATATCAGAACAATGGGTAGATATACACTGTACACACAAAAACAAACAAGCAAATACACAAAATATATAGAAAAAAACCCAAAAAACAGAGTAAAATAAAAGGGTTAACCTCTACAGACATATAAGACCTTGATTTAAAATGTGTCAAAGAGTTAAGAAAATCAAAAAAGAAAAGAACTGTCCCATCATAACATAATTAAAAAGGTCTACAGCAATAGATGTAATTTAGTCATCTTCCGTGTCTTCTGTTAAATTTTAAATTTACACAAATTCCTTAAAATGGCCCCCACACTTTTTCAAATATTGACAACTTCCCTTTTCTAAAACATGTAATCCGTTCAAGGGGCAACACTATGAGAATTTGCTTCACCCAATGTGCCGGTTTAGGCCTCCTGATTTTTTTTCCAATTCATTGCAATTATTCTCTTTACTTGAAAAAGGCACATATTTATCATTACCTCTGCAGCTGCTAAACACTCACAATATTTTCTGCAGCAAGAAGTTTGCGGTCTTAACACGGAGATAATGATTTGATTCCAAAAGGAGATTCCATATTTTTTTTTTTTGTCTCCTTAGATTAGAATCTAATGACTCGTAAAAAACATCTGTGCACCAACGTGTTCCTTCTGATGAATGAGGTTTCACGGTAAAGCGACCGCAAAGACGGGAGATGCGGTTCAGTCTGATGATGTGTGTGTTTTTTGCGTATCGTTGCAGGAAAAGGACAGTCGGAAGCCATAACGATAATTAAAAGCTCCACTTCATTAAACAGCTCAGTGAGTCGTGCCGGCGAGCATTCACCCAAACAGGAACTGAACACATTTGTACGCCTCTAATTACAGCTGTGTATCTCGTGCTACAGCCGACAGTTGCGTTCTCTTTAGAGATATTATTAATGGTTTAAATCAGCAGAGGGGAACCTGAATAAATAGCAAATATTTGCTATAAATAAATTGCCATGTCTCCTAATCCTATTCAATTCAACCGCAGCCTGATGTTCTAATGCCTGAAGCAAAACCACCAATCAACTGAATGTTAGATGCTAATAGAGCACCATTTCTATCGTATGCCTGTCAACATTTATTATGTCTCTCTTGAGGCATAATAAATGTGGGCGGAGACACTTCAATTAGATCATTATATTTGATTCAAACAAAGACTTTAAGAAGGCTTCAGTGTCAAGAGGAGTTCAACAACTATACGGTCTGGTACAAAGGAGACCGCTGCACCTGTGAGATCCTGTTATGGCTGTTCCATAACTGTCTGTTCTTTTTTGGCAGGTGGAACAACTCAAAGCTTTGAACAGAGATGATCAAGTAAGCAGGTTGCGCTCATTCCTGTCTCTCGTCTTTGTCTCTCATCCTCTACCTTCTCGCCTTAATTGGGAGTGAAACTACACTTTGAGGAGATGATAACAAACAAACGACAAACAAACTATCGTGAGTAGATTGTTCCCATTCCGTTTAAAACGCAGGGGAAAAACAAGACTGAAGACGAGAAGCTGAACTGTCAGAAAGGAGGCCAGAGGAGCGATGGAAAGACAAGCTAAAGTCATGCTTTCACCCCTTGTGTGTGTGTGTGTGTGTGTGTGTGTGCATGGCAGATTAATGCCAGAAGCTTCATCCACCGCCTGCTAATCCCAGATGAGAGTTCTGCTCTCCTGGTGATCGTTCCTTCCACTTATTCCTCCGCTCTCATCGGCTCTCTCAGGAGGAGCTCCCATTACACGGATATTAATTGGAGTCTTGCACCATCATCACGAGGACTTTGCGCTTTTCTCTTGGATCAGTTTTTCCTTTTTTGGAGCCATTAAATACGTCGAACAAATAAAAACCATTGTAACGTTTGCCTGCAGAAATGAACGAATTCATGCATTCTGTGAAAGAGGTTAAAATGATGACACGTAAGATGTGATGAAAAGAGACCGACGTTCTCATTCATCCGTGCCGATACCTGCTACTGATCATTAAATCTGACGCTTCGTAACTGCCGGTAAAATGTCACCCCAACCCATGGAATGACTCGTAGAGTGACTGGTGGCGGGTAACGGTTGGCAGTAAATTCTGATCTCCTCTGTGGCGACGGGGACTACACGCCGTCCGTCGAAACTGGCTTCATCCACTTTGCAGTTTCTGCCCTCCTTCCTACTTTTCTATGCGTAATTCCCCTTGGCTTGTTTGGGGGGGGGGGGGCTGCAGAGGCTGTAGTGAATGTTAATAACCTGCTATAGAGAGCTGAGTCACTACAGGAGATGCTTTGCACTGTGGACCGGATGGCCAGCTCGTTTGGGAACAGGTCGGTGGCATCGGATACTAAGAAAGGCCGTGAGTCTAAAAGGCTAATAGAAGAGAGGAGGGGGGGGGGGGGGGGGGGGCGTTGTTTGTGGCTCAGTGTGGAAAAAAAGACACTTATAAAAAGGGAATAGGCAAAACATCTGACAAGGCTTGATTCTCACGACTTTAAAATGCGGCTGGGCGCACATTCAAAGGGAGGAGGCACAGATGGAGGAGGAGACGGGGAGAGGAAAAGAGATCAAGGTGGGAGATTACGGGGGGGGGGGGGGGGGGGTGACTGCAGGGCACTGACTGATGGGGTGGTGGTGAAGGACAAAGCAGGGGAGCGGAAATCGACGCGTTACCTTCGATGATGTGCTTTCTGTTGAGGCCTCGCTCCGTCTCCGCTCTGCAACAGGAGGGGAGGAAGAAGAGTATGTTGAGGGCATCAACACGACACGCTCGTGAACACAACGGAAACTGAACGAGAGGACTGGAATGCCTGCACAACAAACTACCTCCCGATCACTGGAGAGAAAAACGCCCACGCGATGCTCCACAGCGACAGAGCAAACTGAGCCGAGAGGCTTATGGTCGCCGTGTCGTCTTCACCGACATCCTAGTTACCATGCCGTTTCTCGATTTACTGGGTCAAATCCAGTTTCCAGACAGAGACTAGGTTATCACGCCTATAGAATATAAAGCGCGTGTGACTACTGCCAATTGAGGCGCCACAAGATGGCTGCGGAAAAGCTTTCAATCACGCTGTCGTTTAAAAAACTTTTTTTTTAGCTTGTCTTCCGTGCCCGAGGTTTTTCCAGAATATCTGATCGTGTGTCACAATCTGCAGCAGAAGGGAATGATTGAATGTGCAGCCTTTGATTGGGTGCGACGCCATTAAGCCCACATGTGGATGCACACTTACTTTCCACCCCAGTAGAGCTTCGTGGTGATCACTAGGCTGGATCTCCTGGGAAACGACAGAGAAATAGAGTCCTTGGTGGAGATAATAATAACAGAAGCTCCTTTTCTATGGGCACTAACAAGGCAGCTCCCTCCCTATAAAATCAAGGTCAATAATTGAAATGGATCCAGAGTTGAGGTACAGGCAGGGAGCTGACACAACCTGTGGAGAAGGATGGAACACATCACCGCAGCGTGCATGGCCTATTGATGCCGGAAAGGGATACTCCTGTGGTGCAGACTCAACACACACCCACACACATGCACACACACATACACACACACACACACACAAGCTATTCGTGCGGCACATTTGGAGCTTTATGGAACTTCACTTCACCTCCAGCACTTTTTCTTGATGATGTTTCCCAGGATTATCTCTGCTCTGCAAATAAATCACACACATTGAGACGATGAGATTATGTTTGAAGGTGCCAGAGAATTTAAGCGTGACTTTTATCTATCGGCTGAATGCCTGAATAAGAATAAAGAGTAAACAGTAAAGGATAAATGTCTCGTATGCCTGAAACACGGCAGCAACTTTGAATTGAATATACGTCTTCCCATAAAGTTGTAACGTGTCCCACATTATTCGGTGAAACGGTGTCTTGGGCTGTACTGCAGATTGGATTTGAACATTTCTGGCAGCCTCCAGTGATTTATTAGATTATGTAAATGACTTGGGAGTCGCAGCTACCTTTCCTTTTGTGTCTGCTCAGGGGAGTAATTCTCCGTCGGGGGGGGGGGGGGGGGGGATAAACCTTATTAATGCAGTAGAATTAGATGAATTTCACTCCTATCTTATCTTATCAATCAGAAATGACCCGCAGGTTATAGCCAGTTCATATTCTATACAGGTACGCACTCATCTTCTGAACCTCTGTGCTCCCTGACTTTTACAGTTGTCGTGCATCTCCTGTCGTGTGTGTGTGTCTGTGTGTGTGTGTTTGTGTGGACCCATAATTTGGGGGTAAATCCACCCATTCCTCGTTGGTCATCTTCTCGACAGGTGAGCGTCAGGTTTTCATTGAAGGTTGTGCCTGACGGCTCTCGTAGAGTGTGGATTTTAATACGTTTTACCAACGGATAATTCTTCTTGGGATAGAAACGTGCGTGTCTTCTGGGGAGGAATGGCTTCTGGCTAACATCACTCACTTCCCCCCGGAGTAGACTTCAGCTGTGTCAAACAGGTTGACCCCACTCTCATAGGCGATAGTCATCAGCTGCTCTGCCACCTGAAACAGCCCCCCCCCAAAAAATAAAAAATTCAGTAGATTAGATGAGAAAATATTACCACAAGTCAGGCCAGGAGAATTCCTTGAAGCAGCAGCTGGAGAATAAACCATTGTGCTGCTGTGATGGATGTTACCAGGAGCGTTGCTGACTAACGCTGTTTACTGCTCTATATATTTCACAGACTATTCTGACCTCGTTTCTGTTCATGCAGTTTATGCAGTCGTGCGTGGGAATACAAATGTTGTCACGATGACCCCTTTAACATCCGGTCTGGTGAGTTTGTTTGTGCATCTCGGTTATTCCCAGGGTCATCAGGCCGGGGTGAGCCGATGCCAGTTAAGTGCCCCCCGCCCCCATTTCAAGGCCAGATGAAGGCACTAGAAGAGGTGCTTTATTTCATAACGTGACACTGAGGTATACGCCCAGACAACTTGGCCTTGGTGGAGCTAATGGGGGGGAGCTCACCTACCAGCTGTGACTTTGGGAAACTGACACCCAGACTGATTAATGCGTTTGACTCGCACCCTTTTACACCTGGTCAAAGTAAATCGATCCCGTGAGGAGCTTCAGAAACAGTCGCGGCTGCTTACTGGCTGTACTCGCAGGTGTCTTTAATAATGACAGCCTATGTTTTCTCACGAGCTGCGACGGGCGAATGTTGGATCAGTCAGAAGATCTTACCTCATCAGAGATCTGTGCTCCAAATGTCACCCACGTGCCTGTTAAAGGAAATCTCAAAGTCAATGCCGTGGATTAACGGGAAAGACCTTTGATGTTGACACATTCCTACAGCCGAAGCGGATACGCTGAAACGAAAGATTCACCGTGTGAGTTTCATATGTTTAAACCTTCTATGTGTAACATTTATATGGTTTCAGAAGAGTCTTGAACGCAGAAAAGCAAGAGCGTGTAAGAGAGAATTGGGTAGCACTGGCGTCTTTTTGGATGAAAAAGGATAAATAAAATAAAACATCATATTCATCATGGACTGCAGATCGAAGCTGCTCCAGACTCTTCTATTCCTTCAAACAGCATAAGATGAATTTAGAAAATATTTTTTATTTGCCTCTCAATCCTCTGTTGCATGCTACGTGCTGTCATCGCCCACTAATATGAAATAATGCAGAACCACCTTTTCCAGTCACAGCAGCAGCACGCTGGTGGAGCTTACGCCTGAAGCCGGCAGCAGGCAAGCCGAAAACAAATTCACTCAGATAAAAATGGAACACAATGGCTAGTTTTAAGTGAATTTGTGTTTTCTTGCTCCACACCATGGAGGATAGGAGATGGAAGGCAGGAATTACTGGGTTGCTAGAATGTGCTCTTGCCCCAAGGGAAGGAGGTACATCTTGGGGCCCCTTTGTGTCAGGAGCATCTGGTTCCCGGGCATGCCCAGTACACCTGGGGGTCGGCCTAGAATTCACCGGAGGGATCACATATTCCATCTGGCCTGGGAATACCGTGGAATCCCAAAAAATATGTTGAAAACTGTTACAGGGATGCTTGGAATCTCTACTTTAATGCTCTCAGATGAGAAGAATCTCATCGTCTTTACAGTTAATCTGCAGGCCAGCCACAAAACGCACAGCTTGTTAGCTTAGCATATAGAGTGGCAACAGAGGCAGCTCCCTCTTTAGATAAAATACCCATTCATTCATTATGTGTGTGCATCTATCCACTCACAGAGGCATAAAACGCAGATGACAAAATACAGAGGTGTAAGAATTTGCCTGGAGTTGGCATGCAGAGAGCGAGAGCTCCGAAACAACAAATAACACGGATGCCTCCGTAAACAACAACAACCATAGATAGTTGTTTTTCACGCTTGGCTTTTGTGCTGATTTTTATGCAATATGTTAATTTGAGAGTTCTGTTATCTTTGGACTGGGAGCTTTTCTAGGATTTGAAAATTCCGGGCTTAGTCTTTTTTATTGTTTGTCATATATATATATAAAAAAAACTGCCATAGTTGCATGGTAAGCTTTTTTTTGGGGGGGGGAGGGGCAAAGGTTTGTTCATCACTTCATATTCCTGTAAGCTAAATCTAAGATACAATTAGGACATTGATGATTAATAAACTTAATCAGATGCATTTAAATGTCTCAGCATTACTCAATCATTGCATTGCTGTATCAAGTAAAATGATGTTGCACACATCTCACACACACACACACACACACACACACACACACACACGGTGTATATACACACAAAGTTTTAATAAATGAATAACTCATGTAAAGATAAATATGAGTGTGTGTGTGTGTACACAGGGATATGTGTGATAAATAAGCTTGTGTGTTGGGAGCAGTACTATTGATTAAATATTAAGAGGGAAAACGTGGACGCTCTGCAAACATCTTTTCATTGTCTCTTAATACTCCCATACATTTGAAAGATGCATGTGATTTACAAAAGGGTGAAATAAAAAATAATGGAATCGCTACACTGCTGCATCTTTTGTTCTTTATGTACACAGCTACAGTATTTTATGAAATCATCAGGCATTTGCCTCTGATGCTAATTAAATGTACTCACCGAGCCCCAGACAGGAAACACGCAGCCCAGATTTCCCCAGGTTCCTGTGAAGACAACCAGATGATCATTACCAAAACCATTATTGTTCAGGGCTCGAGATGTCATCAGTCAAATGTGATTGTAATTGCTGTGCTTTTTATTCCGCTGTGGGCAAACAAAGATGTTCAAACCCAAACAAAGGCAGAATCCATAACGTTTTTAGCACCATAGCTTGAGCGACTGAGATGTAATAACACTCCGCGGATCCTCCATTGTGGAATGTACAATGCAAGGAAAAAAATAATCTTTTGTAATTGCAGCGTGCAGATTTTAATAATAGCTTATAGCTTCTGAGGCGTGTTTGAGAGAAGGGGCGCTGAACGCGGGGGTTGCCATTATCACGTCTGCAATCGCTGACAGATTACAGGAAGCGCTGGATGGATTTATCCCTTCATTATGGATTATCTGGAGGAGTTTGAAAAAGAACTGCACGAATCCCATTACTGTTTGTTCTGCGGCTGCTGAAAGTTCGGTTCAATACTCTCTGCTTGTTGCTCTTCGCCAACCTGTCATTCCATTCTCAGTTAGCTCTGACACCCTCTTACATCAGGGATTGCTTCCCCTCCACAGGCGTTTTTACTGTTGTGTTCCCCACATGAGCAGACAAGTGTCCTCCCACAGCCACACAGAGCTGCCTCTTATCACCGTTATCTTATCGCTTATCGCTCCAGACAGCTCCTTGCACATGCCGTCTTTGTTTCCCTGCTTTTTTCCTTCATGCATACCTTTTCTAATTAACTGAGCAGTAGTGCACCTCCTTGATGCATGTCTCCTCCGCAAACCGGCTGTTCTGCAGCAATGTAGAACAAGAGCTTTGATGTGTCATTAGCACCACGGAAGAAATAAACCAAGACATCAGAGTTCTCGTCTGACGATTTGAGGCCAACAATTGTGAAATTGGGCCTTCTGCTCGGGATTGCTGCGATTGGTTCACGAGAACCAGAGTGATGCCAGCAGTCGTATTGTCTTGCCTGACAGCTAAAGGCTCGCACCCCATCAAGATGAAGGTGAACTAATCTGAGCCTGTGCCACCTTAATGTGCCTTAAGCCAATTCAATTAGGTGTTCAACAAGGGGAGGCATCAGTTATTGAGCCCCCCCCCCCCCCTCGAGATCTAGGAGGGAAGACATATAAAAGAAGACTTTAGGAGACTCTGTTAAGTTGTGCATTCTTTGATGCATTACAATGGTGATGATGATGATGATGATGCGATAGCAGAACAAATAGCCAGACGGTAAACACAAACCGTGTGAGGTGCTCTCATATCTGATACTGTGGAGGAGGCTGGATGCCTGGACTGGTATCCTTGAAACAGGAGGGGGGGGGCTTAAATGGAGGTTGCAAGTGTGATTGAGTTTTTAAGGCTAATGAGGGGATGCTCGCTGCTCCATTTTTTCGCGAGTCACACAGCATAAATCAGCCGCTCAATTGCTGCAATTTGTTTTTCCTTGATACTGCTGTCATGTTTACTGTATATCTTGCATCTGTATCTCCACGATAGAGCGGCTCACAGGCTTGCCCAATCTGCAAATAAAGCCGATTACCCTCGGACGACTGCTTTTCAACAAAACCCTCCATGCAGAGTTTGTGCCTCAGAAAGAAAGCCGACATCGAGCGGGCGCTGATGCGGTCTCTCTTATTGTTGGCCATTACTGAGTATTAAGCAGACAGCCTGCTACAGCTCCAGGAGAGTTAAGCTGCAGTAACAACTAATGATTTAGGAGGTAGTAGCAGGTCAATTTGCACCAAAGGAAAGAAAACCAGTTGCCTTACAGTGTGAGAAAATGGATTCCGGTGTGTTACTGATGCAGATGCACACAGTCTATATGTCACACGTATTATTCTCATTAATATCATATTATACAATAAATGCGATAATAGAGGAACAATATGTCTATCCTACACATAGAAAACCTTGCACGCCAGTGAGTGTGGCTCAGCCCCTCATGCTTGGTTGGTACCCAAAAGAAGCCTCAAAGTAAAATGACAATTGAGTCATTTGAAGACGCCCCCTCACACAAAGCTGTCACCATTTATGAACATCCTGCAAGCTGCTGCTGCTGCTGCATGCATTACTTCATATTCTTAGTTCATCTCCATGTGAGATGGAAATATCACACCAACACGGCTGATTCTGTCCAAAGCGCAGAGGGAGCGACTCTTTTGTGGGATTACTTATAGTTTATTTCCTGATACTGGATTGTTCAAATCGATACTTGTGAGCAAATCCTTTGGCTAAGATTGTGAGTAAATAGATTAAACTCCTCGCTCATTGGGGATTTACGAAACCCACGCAGGCCAACATTCATGGGTGAACGGATTAGACAGCCACTTCCTCGGTTCCCACCGTTCTCCTGAATGTCAACCATAATGTTCTTATCAAAAAAACGTGGGGGGGGAGAACTGGTCATAGGTTCTATATTTAACAAGGTCAGGGCCTGCGCCGGTGGGAAGAAAGCAGGGAAGTTAAATCAAGGACTTTGTGGGAAAAAAAAAAGATTAAGAATTAAAGCTGTAGCAGTAATGGGGGGGGAGCACAGATCAAATCTAGACTTTAATTTTCAGCAATAATGGAAGAAGAGAAGAGGATGGAAAGCACGCTGTAAAGAAAGAGAAAGAGAACGAGATGAAGACAGAAACTGAGAGAGAGATGCTGAAATAAATGACTGGGGCTTGCAGGAATGCAAGTTCAAGCCCCAAGTGAAAGCAGATCAAGCAGATAAAGTCTTCTACTCGACACATAAGGGGAAATAAGAAATGACAGCTCACTCCCCAGAGGCCCATGCACGATGTGCATGTGTGTGTTTGTGTGTGTGTGTGTGTGTGTGTGTGAATTAGAGATAGAATTTGGAATCAACTCTCTGCTGTGTAATCCTTCAGAAAACATGTGCATCATTGTGGATTGTTCAAAATGAATGTACACTAATCCCATAGTTGATTCATAAAAATTAAAATATATCGTTGCACCTAGCAGAGCTCTATTTTCTGCACAAACATCTTTCACTTAGAATACTGCGCAATTTACAGTCCTGTAATTCATTTATGCAGTGTTCCTTTGGTGTCATCGCTTCCATGGGGATTGCAGTCTATTTTACAGATTATACTTGAGGATAAAAAGGTAACATTGCAATTACAAACCCATTACCCTTACAGAAAACCATTCCGATTGCGACCTTAAATTGGAATGAGAAGTCCTTACAAAACGTCTTGGCTTTTTAATTGAGATATTGACCTTGTCTGGGCAGGCAGAGGAGATCCCGTCCTGCAACAACTTGGCTTGTATTATCGAGTCTGTGATTACGGTCAAAGACGCCGATGCTTTAAAAGATGTTGCAACATCATTTTCACTGAAGGGGGATGAAGAGTTTTGATGCAGGAAGAAGAAGCAAAGCAGCAACTAGCACTGGATATGCACTACCAAGCATGGTGTCTCTGGGCTGAAGCAGCAGGATGGGTTCCAATCATGCAAGCGTGGTATTCATGTTTGCACAAACGCACCTACAGACACACACACACACACACACGCGCACACACACACAGACAAAGTTCAACTTCAGAGCTTCTCCCAAAAAAACAGACAACCGGAGAAAAAAATATATAATTAAAACTTAGAATTCATCCTGAGCCTCAGGAGCAGAATATCTGTGACCTCATCAGCATTAGCTCTCATGGTAGCGCTAGAATCTTAGCGCTGCAAGATGTGCTCTATGTCCACACTGGTATGCATGAACACACCTGCGCAACAAAAGGTGAACAGGAACCATGTCCTGTCAGCCATAACATCATGCACAATGATGCATTATGAAGCCCATGATGGCAGAGCATAGTGGGATATCAAAACCATTCTCCATGATCGGACGACGACTGGGAACAGACAAGAGTCTATTGCTGTTAGGGAGGTGACAATGCACGACTCATGTTTAAGCAGTTCATCGAGGAGCCGATTCGGAGAAAAAGTAGTTCCGAAGTGAGTCAACAGGCCGGGAATGAGTTCAAGAGAATGCACAGCAGGAAATAAAAAACCCTCAAGTCATACAGAATACTGAACTGGGAGAAAGAGGAGACATCTAAGAGATAAAACAGATGAAAGAACAGGGAGGAGACCAAGAAGTACAAATTGCGTTTGCTGTCATCTTGCTGCATAAAGCCTGGATGACATTCCTCTGGTGGAGGATGCTCTGATGCCCTCTGGGACGGGAGCTCTCCAGAGGAAAGATGAGTCTGTGAAATTGCCTCAGACAGCCAGCGTGACTGCACCAAAAACAAACAGGGGGAATGGCGCAGGGTAGCTGTGCAATAGAACATGACAGGGAAGCTGGGTAGGCTCACCCTTGATCTCCAAGACCCTGTGCTTTTTTGATGCATACGTTGGTTGGGGGGGGGGGAGCTGATGATGCTACAGAGGAAGACTGGAAGTAACAAACACTGAAGAGTCCCAGTCCACCGGAGTTGGAAGAAAAATAACAAGTGAGCGAGCGACAACACAGCTTTTCTACCCAACTTGGAAAGAGCAAAGCGAATACACAAACTCCATTGTAACTTTCATTGCCAAGGACTCGTGCTGGTAGCCGGTAAGTAAAATCCCAGCCTGAGACTTGACCTGGACTTGCAAAAAAAAAAATGACATGAGCGTCTCTGCTCCAGTGACACAAGCCGCTATTAACCTTGAACCGTGGAGTGCATAAAAATACCGATTTATAAATATATATCTAAAAAAAATTTTTTTGTATTCCCTGCATCTTTGATAGAGCTGATTAAATGCTTGACATGAAATAGCAATGAAATAGACTCGTCATCAGCAACTCCCAGGATTCAAGCAGAGGAAATCCATCATCCTTTATCTTATTTAAATGAAACAAGAGAAAAGCGAATCACTTCCATCAGAACTTTAATCGGTTTTAATTTGAGTTATTCCTGAAAGGAAAAGGTTTTTGATTAAAGGGGCTCAGGCTATACTGGCATAGCAGAGTCGTGAATAAACGAAGGAATGACACCCACTTTGGGAGCTCTTTAAGGCCAACAAATCCGTCGTATATGTTTCCTCCAAAACTTTCATGCAGCTCAGATGTGTGCCAAATGAAGCGTGTTTTCTGGCACAGAAAAACACGGCATGGCTGCGTCACACATTCCACACGCTGTCGACACAGCTGTATGTGGAGGAGAGCGTGCCCCCCCCCGCTGGGCGCCGATAAGCCCCGAGTCCAAAAGAAACGACAGAAGGGATATTTTTTTTTCTCCCCCCCCCCCCCCCCATCTGCAGTGCATTTCTGAGTCAGCCAAGCGTCCTTCCCTGAACCTCCTGGACTGTCAAAAGGCCTTCTGCTGCCGAATGCCCATTCCGACCTTTAATCCGGGCAATGAGGGGCTCCCAACCGGGAGCCAGAAATAATCTGCTCCCTTTGTGACGATGACGAGGGTCGCACATTTTGATAAAAATATGTCTGAATGTTGTTTGTAGGCGTTTTGCTTTACGGTCAAAGAACTTCAGAAGGTTGCAACCGGGGGGGGGACACCAAAAGTGGAACCGTACTATATTTAGATCACCATGACAACCAAAATGATGTGATTGGTGGTATTATTAGTGCATGCTTGCTCGCCCACTCTGCACACTCTCTTCTGCATCGCCTTGCTGTGGCTTCAGGTGTTCCCAGTATGAGACTACACTAACAGAGGCTCATGCACATTTTCATCCTGATTAATGTAAAGAGAACATTTGTCTGAACTCAAGAGGAGGAGATTCCCTCCAGTGGACTATTTAGTTTGACGCGTTAAAGTAGGGGGGGATTAGAAAAGAAAGATGGGAGGGAAAGAGAGCGGAGCGGGAAACATAAGGGGGGATGCGACAGATGAAGCTTTCATCCCATATTTATCTCTCTGTGGGGGAAAAAATAGCATTTTGGGGGGATTTGCTGATGTCTTTGAAGAAGCGTTACGACTAATATCCTCCACCTGCTTTTGTAGTGAGCTACAAGGGCGAGCAAATCCTCGTGATGCAAAACCAAAACACACAGCAGATACATTCGAGAAGCCGTGCGCCTATGCTGCGATAGAAACCGGAAAGCAAAGCCATGAAAAAAGCAATAGGGTTAAGTAAATTAACACTTATAACACCGGAGTCAACAAGCTTCTTTGCTGCAACACAGACTAAAGTTTCAGTGTTGTTATGGAAACGAGATGAGACTGTACGATTAGAAGACACTTATCACATTTAGCTGCAACCCAATCTGCTGCTAATTGTCTCTCTTCTGCAAATTGACCCACATGCTCCAGTTTCTGTCTCTCACTCGGTTCCTACTTGTCCCTTTTTTTTGTTCTCTCCATCATCTTTCTATCTCTTCCCATAATCTCTCCCGTCTCTCATTCTCTCGCCCTTTGTCCCTCGACACCCCGGCACGGTAAACGGCGATGCCGCCCATCTCCGGCAGGTTAACATCACTTCAGCCACAACAAGTGCAAGTGCCCAAAGAACATCATCAACTCTGTGCTTCCTGGCGACTAGATTTAAAATCTCAGATCTGAAACTCTGATGCTTCTTTGTCTCACACGCAACCAATTATAAGGATCGGCAGTGTCTAGAGAATCTGCCGATTTCAGCTGAACAAAAAAGACGCCGGCGCAGACACCAACCCACTCATCACCTGCCACTGCTCATACATCATCATTGTCTCCACCGGGACTCTTTGCATCCAGTTATCTCACTCCTCCTCATGTCTCCATTAAACGAAACACACCTCCCTCCCTCCATCGCCATCAGTCTACATACCGGTACTTCATGCCGGTGAGCTTGGCGGTGGATTCCTTCAGGTTGTGGTGGTACCGGTGGGTGAAGGAGCCCAGGCTGCGAGCTATCAGAGCCACGGTGCGGAAGCGAGCCCGGGCCTTGCTGGTGGTGTTGGGACTGGTGGCGTTCTGCTTCTCACCGTTACGAGGGGCCTTCAGCCCGTGGTCCGTGCATGCAAAAGACACCTGCATGACTGGACGCTACGACGAACAAAGCTCTGTTTGTGCCTTTAAATGAGCTTGGGACGCTCAGTCGTTGTCTTTGCTGTTCATATGTGAGCTGAAGGCGAAGCGGTCCACGTCAGTTCTGCCCGGGAGCTGATGGATCCTTTGTGGAAATCACAAAAGGGGGGGGGATGATGAGAGCGTGAGATTCTTTATTTCAGGAGAAGGACGTTAAGCTAATCATCCATTGGACAGAGCAGCGGGTTCAGTTCTGGAGGAGTTGAGATGGGGAACCTGCGCAGGTCTGACTCCACCTGAAAAAATATGGGGGAGAGAGATGGAGGCAGAAGGATGAAGGAGGAGAGGATCTGAATGAGTCTGGGAGCGCTGCCCGGCTGAGAAGAGCGCTTCAGAGACGTTTCATTGGGTGGAAGTGGGAGGTTTAAATATCCTGCTGAATGAGAAATCATTTTTCCTTTCAACTTGTAATGATTTAATTTGTCTGCATCTTTATCATATTTCTACACAGCAGTATGCCCTTTTCTTCTTTTTCTTTTTCCACCCTCTCACTTTACACTACAGAAATGATTATGTGTGCCTCTTTATAAGTAATCCTGTTCTGTTTCTGTAATGGCGCCTTAAACGCGAGTCTCTTTAGGGTGTCTGGGAGTTTTTTTTTTTTTTTGTCAGGCAGCCAGAAGTTGTGGCCGTCTGGGGAGTCGTTCTCGCCCTCCGACTGTGCCAGAGCCTTTTAGTCCAATGACTGGAGTGAGCCGAGTAACACTGCAACCACTACATTGTGCTTTTGGCACAATCACAATCACAGAGAGCTTCTTGTTCCTGTCACACAGCTTGATAAAAAAAAAATAAGGTCATGCTTTGAGAGGAAGGCAAATCAATTCAGAACGCTCACAAATATTCTCCAGTGATTGACTTCTTTTGCTCACACCGTCAACACAAACACACACGGCACCAAATCTGCACCAATTCCATCGCTCTTACACACACATTTGAGTTTTCAGCGCTCTCTGGGCAACAAGGATGAAGCAGGATGAGATTCCTGACTGATGTCTGCCCGCCTGCAACTTTGAGAAGGAATCAAGTGATGCTACATGGCGAGCAGAGGTCCTGCAAAGATCCACATCCCGGCGGCAGCCGCAGCGGCGTCTCCAGCGCCGTCCTCAGACCCGGCAAAACAGCCTTGTCCTGTCTCCAAAAGTCGCTGAGCACAATAACGCAGCCGCTAAGATCCCCGGCTTTCCGAGAATGTCCTGTTTGATAAAGGGACCCTGGAATGGCCGCAGACATACAGAGAGGAGAGGAGGGAGGCGAAAGGGAGGATGCATGGTACCTCACTTCATGGAGAAGAGGACAGATGCAGTGAGGAGGCGAAGAGCAGCGCGTGTTGAGAGAGAGAGCGGGAGACAGAGGAAGAGAGAGAGAGAGAGAGAGAGAGAGCAAGGCACTGAATGAGGGGGAGAGACAACGTGGAGAGGCTACTGGCATTGCTCTAACTTATTAGCTGAAAGAACTGCAGTGCTTCTTACTATGGTGCTAGAGAGAGAGAGAGAGAGAGAGAGAGAGATAGGTTCTGAATAGAAGTAGAATACGCTGGGTTAATGCTTACATCTTATCATTCAGACGCTGATTTAAACAGAGCAACAAGAACATAATAATTCGACCACCTCCTTCGAGGTAGACTCCATTACCTTTGAATGTATTTCTTTCATTCCTTCACAAGCTTCCTCTATAAAACAGGGACGCTCTACTAAAGTTGGAAGAGAACAAGAGTAAGAAGGAAAAGGCTTCACGGTCCCGATGGAGGTGAGAGGTCACCTCTGCTATGCTCCCATTATTGCAGCTTTGACAGTCTTTGCCCGTCGGCAAATCCGGTTTCGGTCCGATCGAGTCGTTCAGCGATGCTCTGGAGAGTTATTGCTCTGTCGGACATCCCTCGAATGTCACCAGCACCTCGAGGCTACAGTGCCCTCCCTTTCTACCCAATTTAAAAAGTGTGTCAGTCAAAAACATCAACTAGTTCTTACATTCCCAGCCGGAAACACCAAAAGGTCGACCAGGCCCACTCCTGGAGGAAATCTGCTCTGCTTAAATTGCTCCAAGAAGAACCAAATTCCATAAACATCGGTCAACAATCAACCGAGATATTGAGGAACACATTTCGAAGCTCCATTGACTGCAATGATACTGAAAATTTCAAAATCCGTAATCCAGAATCTCTTCTGGATCATCACCAAAATTTGATCAACTGCTACTGGTGAGATTCCCAACATTTCAAGGTCTGCCCGTAACGTTTTGAGCTAGCTTGCTAACAGACAGACAAAATGCCGGTGATTACATAACCCCCGCCTCGGCAGAATTACAGCTCCTTGACCAAAAGCTTTTTATTTTCAACATTTCCATGTCCGACTAATAGTTTTTCTTCTCCCTTTTAACCTCCACTGAGGAAATAGGAGAGAATAATGTGAGAAACATTCCCGAGCTCGTCGTGATTCCCACCCTGGATGCTCCATCAATTTGTTCGCTTTCTTTTTTGTCCATCTATTATTGGCTTTCTCTAATCCGTCTCTCGCGTTCCTCCCCTCCAAAAAATCCTTTAGCGCCTTCAGTCGCTTCCTCTACGCCGCTGATTCCACCCGGGAGGGCAAATCGTTGAGATGCACTGCGCGTGCAACACCACAGATGAAGAACGGGCTGTTTAATCTGCATTAGTAGGCCAGACGTATAACGGTCAGAGTTATCAAGTGAGCAAATGTCAGTCCGGCCCAGCGAGCATGCCTGAAATACAGAAGAAGAAGCTCCACAGGGGGGGGGGGGATGCGCAAAGGGAATGGCTGGGAATGAAAGGTCATCATCATGAGCGTCCTTCATCACCGGCCCCTTATAAACGTGCATTTCCATAACAATCATCATCATCATCTTCAGACCAGCTCCTGCCACGACCCGTCATTGTGAAATGGTTGCACATGTTGACATTGATGAATGTCGACGTCTTCATTTTGACAGCCACACAATGAGTCAGTGACCCCCACGCCGGCTCCCAGCGGGGCGGATGATGGAAGGAAGTGACTGGGGAGCTGCTTATTTCTGTTGGTGAATTACCACATGGTTCATAGATCCGGTGTTGATGCCGTTTTTTTTTATGTCCTGCTAGAATTTCAACCTGGGGATAAATAGCATACGAGCTCCACTCTGGACTTTTTGCCGTAATACTTCGATGTTGTGAAGCTGAATTTGCCGAGGGTAACAGATCATCCTGCAGTTGAGCCGGAGCGAGCGCGGGGGGGGGGGGGGGTGACTCAGTGCACAGAAAAACATTCCATTAAAACACATTTTGAGGCATCGCAGTCAAACAGTGATATGTGTGATGCTGATGCAAAGTTATTTGCAAATAAACATTTTCTTTTAATCATTCCCGAGTTGATTCTGCTGCAGCAGGTCACAGTCAGCATGCGACGCTTAAAGGCTGCGGTTCAGTCCAAATCCACGGATGAGCAGGAATCTCCTCAACTGACATTGTGTGTTTAATTTAGGGAGCTCCAGGTTTATCTTCTGTTCTCTCCTGCCCTCAGCGGTTCATGATCAGCCTTTTTCTTTGTCGGACGACTGGGCTTGCATACATGCATCTCTCTTCAGGATAATGACCCTACCTGTACACCATGGTGGCGTTAGGCTTCCCAGGCGCCTGAATACAACGTCTCTGAACGTGGAGGAGCTCCTCCAAACTGCTCTGCTCTTGGGATCTGCTGGTTTGAAAACTCCCCGGAAGGCAGCCGGTGGGGCTTGAAGGGCCCAGCCTGGCTCCTGGCGGCTGCCTCTGCTGGATGGAACTCTGGCGGCGTTCGAGCCTCGGCCCCCCTCTCAGCCTGGGCACCGGGATTTCACTGCAGACGGTCTTCACATACATGTTTTGTGTGGGGCTGTCAGCGTCGTCTGCCGCAGGCTGATGGGACACTTTTGTTTTTGTCGGCAAATCATTTCAATATATTTAGATCTCCATGTAAGCACAATGCAATGCCGGTCATGTGGAACCACAGAGGAGATCCGTATTCAAGTTCTTGCCATGCCATTAGACGATGAGGTGTTTAGAAGTAATACGTGCACATGAGCTAGGACCGATGGACCAGCATGCACATATATAATACATAACACTAGACGTAACAGAGAGGAGGGGCAGATGTCTCCACGGGCCTCATCTGTGATTTCAGATTTATTCTTAGATAATTGATTAATTAAAAAAAACAAAAGGCGGCTCTTGTTTGAAGCCTGTTTGTCTGCGGGGCAAGTTGAACAAAGCAGGGGGGCTATTTCTGACCTGTCATTGGCAACAAGAAATACCCCCCCCCCCCCCATGATACAGCTGATCTACCGCCAGCCAATGCAAGTCGCAGTTTAGAGCCAGATTTAATCCAGATTTAATCCAGCTAGAGCATCTGCTGGTATTATCGCCTGAAGGGAAATGATCCAAAACGTGAAGCTGAGTTGGAGAGTAACGGATCTACTCCTACTCTTTCATGTTTGGTCATGTGGCAGTTCTACTTGTCAATAATGTCGCCCCAGGCAGTTTTCTCACGACGGTTCTGCTCGCGACCCACTTGGGACCATGATCCAATTCACTTATCCTGCCCAGTAACAGGTAGCGGAGCAAGTGGCCCGGAATTACCTGGAATTACCTGGAATTTGGTTCCTTGGATTAAAAAATACACTGCACCTACTTTTATTTTTTTTACAACATGCTCCTGGAATCAGTTGACACGTTTCAGCATCCATGGGCTTTGATCAATGCTGATGGCTGTCACGATTGTTGTGCTCTTCACTTGTGACCTCTATTTACACTTCTACCCAGCCTGGGGAGAGGGATCCCTGCTCCATAGTTCTCCAAGAGGTTTCTGCTTTTTTCCATGTACAGGATTCTTTTTTTTTTTTACAATTTATTTTAGACAAAGTGTGCATCACTGGTTACAAGCAATAATCCCCCAATTAATCCAGAGGATGATACTGATCACCACTAAAAATCGAATGGATCGTTCTTTGGGTTTGAAACACTCATCAAAATTTGTCCAATGACTGTTGGAGTAAAAACCACCAAGTTGAAGAATAAATGCGAGCTGTAGGACAGGTAAAAATAAAAAGTAAAAACATAATGTGATACTAGGATCTAAATGTGTAATTATAAAGACCTCCTACTCACAGGTTCTGTGTGGTTCTGTTGGTTCGCTGTACCCGCCTGCCCTCTTGTGAACACCGAGGATACTGCAGCCAGATCCGTGGATCTGAGGAGTCTTTGAACTACACACACACACGGGAACACACGCCGCTCATTCACAAGCCTACGAGTTTGAGTGTGAACTCTGGAAACAGAGATAAGATGTTGCGTGAATGCGTGGGTCGCTGAGAGCACCTCTGTGGATCCGCTGCGTCCTCCCACTCGGTGTGATGTCTGCGACAGACGCAGGGCATTTATTCTATTCCAGTCTCCGGATGCGTGAAGGCCTTTTCTTCTTCACTCTTCCCTCCAGTGACTCTTCCCAACATTTTGTACACAAATCCGACTCCTGCAGGCAGCTGAGGCGACGCTGCTGCAGATATCAGGCCTTGTAAGAGGAAACCATCACGGCTGATCTTGATCTCATGGATCCACATCACGACTGCCGGTCTGTGGCGAAGTTCTGCATGTGGGGGCTCGTTTCTTCACTTCATACAGCGCCCACCATTAAATTGGTGACATGTTAAAGGGCAGATAAGAGTAGAGGCCGAGGAAGCCTGAGTTTTTTTCAAGTTTTGGGGGATAATTCTTTTTTTTTTTGTCATCATTGGAAACTAAAAATGAACTGTTAATATAAATACTTAAAATAAATCTCATGAACTTGCTGACAGTGCATAAATATGAGAGTGAGATTTATCTTACAGGTTTTGGTTTTCACAAATAAATAAATTTGATCTGGTCCATCAGAAAAACAACAACAACACACACTCAAGGCTATTTCCTTCTTTGTGTGCTATAAAGCTGGGGGGGGGCGGGGCGGAGAGAGACAAACATCGCTGACTTTGACTCCCCTTCCACCTCATGGCGACTCATCCCACAGGCGATCAGCCACCAGAACTGGATTCCATGTCCGACACCGCAGGGAACCAGGACAACTGCCAGCTTGTGATCTTAAGGGAAGCCGAGGCCAAACTAAGAAGCCTTGAGAAGCATCTGAAGGCAGAGGTCAAAGGTCAAAGGTACGCTCACTGCTCCAGTCAGCCTTGCACAGTAAACCTCCAATGTTCCTGTTCCAAATTCTGCAGTGCAGCAGAATTTGTCCCTGCATGGCTTCCTCCTCTAACCTCAGCCTCACTGTCGAAACACGACACAAGGCGAAAGAGGACTTTCCTACTTCCTCATTTCCTCACGTGGAAACTTCATTCTTGCATCTGAGGTCAGGCTGAGTTTGTTCGGATGAAGAAAGTGCTATCTTCGTCCAGATCATCACATCGGATGGAGCCTTTACTTTAATGTCTCTCTTTGGCCCATTTTTGGAGCGGCCATCCAAATGCCCGTCTACAGCATGTGTGGCTGATTGAACTCTGCTGCAGACGCTAAAAGGCCTCTCTGTGCTCGGCCCAGGAATCACGTGGTGGCCGGCGGGGGGGAAACGCTCCCCACAGCTAAACGCACTCACTGGGGAACCTGACCACGACCCAAACAGCCTTGAAAGAGAGGTTTTATGCCACGTAATAAACATTTACAGCCCGTGCGGCTTTTGTAAAGAAGTGAAACGCAGCCACGTCTGTTCACACGATTTCAGTCGAGTTATGTTTCTTTGATTTAATTAGAGCCTAAAGTCCAAGGTGACATTTATGAATGTGTTATTTTGTGCGACCAACAGTCCAAAACCTGAAGATGTTTATTTTATATATATAAAGTAAATTCCTCACATAGGTGGAGCTGGAATAAGAAAATGTTGGCTTCTATATAAACCAACGAGAGATTCTCTCTTCACTAAAGTGACTTCCTGTTGCTGCGTTGAGATTATTTACAGCGATAAGGTTTATGCCATTAACAGAGAGAGGAGCACGACAACAGTTACGTAAAAACCAGATCTGTATTACAAGTGTCCTGAACCGACAGATGGGTGGCAGAGTATTTATCCAAAGAGAGAATTATAACAACGGTAAGTAAGAAAAAAAAAAATACACATGGCTTCCATTCACTGGAGCCAAACCCAAGTAGTCAGTCTGAGTACCTCGAGCCGGAAACAGCAGATCTGTCTCGTCCCGATAGTAAAACACGAAGCGGCTATCAACAGTGTCGACACCAAATGAAACTAGAAGAACACTGAAAACGGCTAAAAAAAAAAAAGTTCTGATTGCCATCGAGACGCGCTGCAGAGGAGATAGGGCTCATCAGTTGGCACAAGTCACAGGAGTTGTTGTTGTTGTTTTTCTTCGAAGGCACTTGACATGGGGTCGTGGCGTTTCCCCATGCAGCGACAGAAATGCACCGCGGCCCTTGTTTTGTGCACCATGGCGGAGGGGACGCCGTCGGCTAAGTGCAAGTTCCGTGATAAATCCCAGCATTCCACCAGACTGGAGAAAGAGAGAGAAAGAGAGAGAGAGAGCGAGAGGAGAGGAGAGGAGGATGGGAGGGATGACAAGCAGGCAGAGCACGACTCCGCCGTGGTTCTGCGCCCTCCCGGATCACACTTGACCGTTTTGGGGGAGATTTAAATTCTACTCTGATCCGAGTAACCTGTGCAGAAGGCTCGAGTGAGGCGCTGATAGATTAGAGAGAGGGGGGCGATCCCAGCTCTACTTAGGATTTCAGCATCCCCCACCCAAACGACTAAATAAAAAAAAAAAGAATAAAAACACACCACTGGACCCCGGCCAGCAAATTAAAAGCACGGAGAGGAATAAGAAGCAGAAATCGAGCGTCTCGTAGGATTCACAATAACACTCCCACGGAGGCACATTTCCAGAGAAGTGTCAAACACAAAGCTATACCCCCCCCCCCCCCCCATGAAACATTCAAGTACTTGTCGTGTAAACACTTTTCCAGACTATAATACATCATCGATTGTTGTCTTGATTCTTGTCTTTTTAACCCTTTACAGCAGGACGCACGGACAGCACTGGCCCCCGCCGCTGGGGACGCTCGAATAGTTCATCTGCCGGACTATCTCCGCGAACAGCTCGTCCACCGATCCTTTGTTTTTGGCTGAAGTTTCCATGAACGGGCAGTCCCAGTCCTGGGCCAGCGCCTTGCCGTCCCGGGACGACACCTCCCGCTCCCCGTCCAGGTCCACCTTGTTCCCCACCAGGATCATGGGCACCCTCTCGTAGCGCTTCACCCGGATGATCTGGTCCCTCATGGGCTTGATGTCCTGGAAGCTCTGCTGGTTCACCAGGCTGTAGACCAGGATGAAGCCCTGGCCGTTCTTGATGTACAGGTCCCGCATGGAGGCGAACTGCTCGGTGCCGGCCGTGTCCAGGATCTCCAGCACCGACGGGGACGAGTCCACCTCGATCTCCTTGCGGTAGAAGTCCTCGATGGTCGGGTCGTACTTCTCGATGAAGGATCCCGTCACGAACTGGACCGTCAGCGCGGATTTCCCGACCCCACCCGAACCCAGCACGACCACTTTGTACTCTCTCATGGCTTTGGGGGGGGGGCTGCTCGTCTCTCCCACCCGGTGTTTACAAAAATCCGAGCAGGCTGGGAAGGCCTCAAACCCCCCCGCTGTTCTGCTCCGTGGAGATCCGACGACAGTCAGCGTCCGCTCGTGGACATCAGGCTGCTGCGTTAAAACGCACGCCGGTCGCGCCGTATTGTGCAACGGTAACGAGACGCGTGATCGTGTCTGCGCTCCGGCGCGGCGTTTCCTGCCCACGACATCCTCGGCGCGTCCTCCGAGCGCCAGCGGGCTCAGTGCTGTTTTCTTAAAGGAGCAGTCGCCCAGAAACCTCTCGGGTGGTCACGTGACCTGCAACCTGTATGTCTGTGGGCCAAATCCTCGTGACCTCTGACCCGATTACGGTCAGTGGCCTTATTCTTGAAGCCACTGAATTTATGATTCATCCTGATTACGTTTGTTCTTTTTTCAGTTTAGGCTGCATACCACGTGGTCCAGTTGTATTTGTACTTGTATTTAAGTCGTAATCCTGCATCAAGGAAGTACTTTATTACTAGGGGTGATTCTAGGATCAAGTCTTTACAGGGACTTGGCTCCTATGCCGAAATGTCCACCCTCAATGTCCATTTTTTTCCAGTTAAACACTTCCTGTTTTGCCTACGTACCTCTCACCTATTATTTAAGTAGGCTATCACCTCCTTCAGGGTTCCAAAAAGTTCACCAGGTGGGGAAAAAAAAGGGTGACATAGACATAGTACATCATGCCTTAAGATGAATTTGAGTCGTCGAGCTGGTCCGACGTACCGGAAACACACCTTTAAAGTTCACCGCTCCGTTTCCCCCTGCTCTGAGGGAGAATCCGGATTGGTATTAAAACGTATTCCCTGCTTCATGTGAAATTATGCGGCATCCTAAGCAGAACAAAACACACAAAGACAGCAGAAAAGAGAGAACATAGACATCAAAACAGGAAGTCTGGTCGTGCAGGCCGTAACCGTGAAGCTTGTAGCGGTGATTTATATGTCAGCAGATGATCTGAGTACTTTGCTCACCTCTGTCTATTACTGGTTTAGGTCCAGCATCGAATACGTGCATACATAGCTGTGTAAAGTACTTATCCCTATTCAGAGTACTAAAATACACTGTATTTTATATATTATTGGAGCATTATAACAGACACACATCCAAATCCACGCAGAGGCAGTGACCACATAAAGCGTTGCGTAAGCAAATCAAATAGTTTTATTCAGATTTTTTTTTTTTTCATCCATACAGCAAGAGTCAATGGCAACTATCAAATATGCTTAACCAAATCTGAAGACAGAATAAGTACATTAATGTGTGACAACTGTTAGCAAATACGTATTTGACGGTTGTACTTACATGTAAAAAAATAATAAAATAAAAGCATAAAGCGAACTTGTGCCCTCAGCAGGGAAAAGTAAACCTCGGTTTGAGCCGGGAGGAGACAGAACAAACGCTTTGGAGGAAACGATGCTTTGGTTCTTCAGCGACGACGGCGCAGCCTCACGCCGGGAACACGTGGGCCGGAGGCCGGTACATTCATTTCAGAGACTTTAACTTGCCAAACATGGGATTTGGTGCAGCGAGACTTTTCCTGCTGAGCGCACAGATGTGATAGCGAGAGCGACTGTTATGATATGGCTATGAGAGAAGCGCGTCCGGCGTGGATGAGTGCTACTGCTTTATCATTCTCTGAATAACATGTTTGCTTGGAAAATACTTTATCGCACACGAGTGACATGACTTGATTTTGAAGTATTATTTCTCCCCGCTGTGTATGTTATCTATAATTTGTTTTTTTTTACTACTGTAATGTGTAATCTTTCTTTGCATACCTATTAGGACTATTTTTGCATGTCTCTACTTATACATGCAGTCAAATCAAACTATAACAGAGTACGACTTTTGACAGTTTTATGTATCGACTTGTATCATGGGAGCAGAAATACTCCACGACCAAGTCCAACAAATAATACACAGACATTATTGGATGTCATCATACAGGAGGGATGGAGTTAGAATGACACGGGGATACAAAGTCCCCTGGAAACACTATCCAAGGATAAAATAAGACAAAAAAGCGCATAGCTTTCTCTGAATGCATTGGCCAAGAAACTAGTGCCCTTCTTTGCAAGCAAATTTTTTTTATTTATTTTTTTTAGCTGGCCTTCTAATTTTAAGAATTTAAATTAATCTAGCAAAAATTCCTTATAATTATAGATCTTTTTTTTATTCAAAATAATATCTCAATATGATACACATTTTTTTTCTCTGTTCATTTGACTATATACAGAAGTGCAAAAAGTCAACCTTCGTCCCTTAGGTTAGAACTCACCATCTGCAGCATTTCTGACTTCTCCGCTGGAGAGAAGTCGTCGCCTCGCTAATCTCACTATCCACCAAACATCCAAACACCCGTCAATCTCATTGCTCGTTTTGGCCTGACATTCAGGGCAAACTTAAGAAATATTCAAACAAAAGTACACATCTTTTTGAAATGGATACAGTAGAAAATAACTTTTACTCTAAAACATGGATCTATATTGCAATACAATATATCTTCAATGGTCTTGACATGTTACGAGGAAGATTGTAAATCGGTTAAAACGTTATTTTTTATGTCTATTAATTAGATGATGTCATTCTCGGTATATATATATATATTTATATATATATAAAAAAGATCTGATGATGTAACATCGACTGAAAAAGACATCCCGCTAAACGAATGACTATTTAGAAGTGACTCAACGCTCTGAAAAAGTTATGAATGTCGTACTACCTCAAAATCTACAACGGCTATATCAATATTGTCAAGTAATATATAGTAAGGCAAAACAAAGAAAAATCTACAACTACATACCTCAAATAGATTCAAATCCTTAAGTAGTAAATTCAGTGAAATTAAGAGATTAATAGTTACTTTTACATAGAGAGAAAGAACAAAAACAAAAGATCGTAAGCGTCATGTGAAAGAACTATAAAACATCATTGGTGCATCTTCACCTGCATGGTGATTGAAAGTAGGTTTGATTGGGCTGAGGCCCCGTTAGTCGTAATCTAAGGCTTTGTTAGGTACAATCGGTAAAGACACTACACACCTCTGTGAGAACAGAAAAGGGATGCGATCGTAAAAACACAGTGATGAATCAAAGACCACGACGTATTCCTTAATTATCTGAGCCTTTGGAGCGATGCTTCTGTGACCACTAGTGAATACGAGAGAACAAACTGTGCTTTAGGGAGTCGGCGAGAACGTCTGCGTTTTGCTTTTCGATACAAACAACACGTTGCACCCTCAAAAAGTGAAGGTTTGCTCAAGATGGGTTGTGAAATTATAACAAGGTGACCGGTCGGACGGTAGCATTTGTGAATATGTGGTTTAAATGACCTAATTAGCTGTTTTATATTCCCATTACTTACTCAACAGTGCTTCTTGGACGCGGTTTCAAAGTCGCTCCTCTTTAAAAGTGGTGAAACAAAGTAAACACAATGTCCACCGAAGCATCACCCTCTATTTCACCAGGCTTTAGAGCCAATGGTTTTCAGCAACAACCTAATCCCCCAACACACTAAAAAAAAAACAGCACTAAAACAGGTATGACAAACTTTAGAGGAGAAAAAGAACGTCACACTTAAAACATATCAAGAACTCCAATCCTAAAACTGATTAATTAGAGAAAAAAAAAGAAAAACCTCACTTTTTTATCTTCGGTAAACAAATAACACTGCTGAGATTAAACTCTGGTTTCAGCTGTATGGCCTTGATGGCACGCCACATAGTAAGAAAAGCTATAGCCTGGCTGTGCTTTCAAGGTACACAGGTATGTTGGTTTACCCAGAACATTCATAAGTCCAAGACCCTCATTTCAACATCTAGTTTCACTAGTAGCCATAAAAAAAAAACACAATACTGTACATGACTAATTCTTTTTGGCAAACAAAATTCCTGTTAAAATCATTGTGCCTTTTCAATTTCAATTCAAATTCAAGGTGCACGTTTGCATTTCACTTGTAAACTCTGAAATATGGCTATCGATTAAACAAATAAAGCAGAACAAATATCTTTTTTTTAAAACAAACCAAAAAAAGGAAAGAAAGATCTTGGTCTACTAACGTACCAGCGCTGGGCGCTGATGTAGCGACCATGCTCCTGACATTCTGTGCATGCAGTAATGATGAGAATTAAACAAACTGAGTGCTGTAATTTAGTCAGACACAAAGGTGTGATGTGAATGCCCCCCCCCCTCCTGAGGACAGAGAGACACACTGACCCACAGCGCCAAGACACCCTCCTCTCCCCCCTCCCCGGATGTCCAATCTGAAGACAATTTCTGCTTGACACTGACATGTGGGAAGATGGCACGGATCATGTCTCGCACCCTGGATGGTTACACACGTGATGAGACCATCGCCGCGGACTGGCCGGGAGATGGCAGACCTTCCTTTTCCCGTTTGCTTGACATTCTGAAGGTTATATATACGTAAAAGGCTGAACTCTTTTGGCTTGGACGGTGCCAGAACACATTCATTTGATCTGCAAAAAAAAAAAAAAACAGGACAAATTTCACATTAATAGGAAAAGGAATTTCAGAAGTAGCTCTCTTTGCGATTACAAGCCAGAGCCAAACGGATGCAAAGTGAAGTTAAACAAACCAAAAAGAGAGAGAGTGTGAACTCACTGTTCTTGAGAGGAACTACATTTGAGTCAAGTACTTGTGACTACTCAGATGATCTGCAGATATTATCGGAATCTGGGGGAGGGGGTGAAGACAGACAGAGATCAAAAGGGGAAACATCCAGGCAGCACGGATCGACACGTCTAAACCACAAAAGCAAAACAGAAAAAAAGCAATTTGGCTGCAGCTGTGGCAGAACTCATTCAATATGTGACATGTCCAAAACGATCGTCGTCAGCGCTGAACGGGAGGGAGGGGAAGAGGGAATCGAAGGGAGGGTGAGAGATGAGGACGGCAAAAGGGAAACTGTCCGCGATGTGGCTCCCCATGCAAATCTAAGTCCTCCATGTTGTCCCGGGTCTTTTTTAACTATTTAACTGTTTACAAAATGCTTTCAGCAGAGGTGAAATCAATGTGTTGCAGATCCTCTCACACACTGGACTCTGGAACTGGAACGATGCATGTGTTTTAAAGACGAGGAACACGGCCAGGCTTTGCTTTAAGTAGCGGTGAATAAAAAAAGCAAAGCACCAAAGGGCACAGATAGCAACTGCTGCACAAGCTTTGCAAATTGCCCTGAAAATTGCATTTACAAAAATAAAAATACATACCAATTGCATGTATTCGTTGGTAGTCAACTTTGATAAGAAAGAGTCCTCAAAATGGGAAAGGACAAAAATCGAAGTTACAATGAGGACAAACATTTATGCAGTACAGTTTGTTCTATCAGAAAGAGTCAGAGCTGAGAGATTTGCTCGCTTGCTAAGAAACATAGAAATAAGTAGCAGAAATAAGTGTCTGAAATCTTTTACTGGATGATACTTGATCACATGTTGAACTCTAGTATAGGCCAACAAGAGGGGGGTACCGCCTTCTACCCAGCCCACCCATCGCAGTATGACAAAAGCATCCCTAGACAGACAGACAGACAGACAGATAGATAGATAGATAGATAAAGGTGGTGGAGGTGCAAACCTGATTGGTGGAGGCAGTTGCGAATGGAACGCTTGTGGCAGATGAGGTGGCTGCAGACACAGTGCCCGGATTACCACCGTGGATCATGGGAACTTTTTTGGAGGGAAAATCATGTAAGCAAATTTACACAGAGGGGCAGTGTAGCCACAATCACACCAGGAAAATGAGGAAAGAGGGAGCGAGAGGAAGGCAGAGAGGGATTCCATTCAACCGATTCCTTTCCTCTGCCGACACCTCTATAAGGCGATGCACTGCACTTTTTTCGGAAAACACCAAATGTATTTTTTTTTTTTTTTAAATGTTCATAAATAAAGATGGAGTCACATAAATCCTAAAAGGCAGAGAAGATCAGAAGGTTAGAATGGAATTCCCTCAGTGTTTAAAAAAAAAAAATGTTTTAAAGGGTCCCAATTGGTGTCAGTTTAGACCAGCCAAAAGCCAAGTTCAGTATGAGCGTGAGAATGAGAGTGGTAAATCAATACACAGTAGATGTAAACAAAGAGCAAAATAAAGATCTCTTGTATCCATACTGTCAATAACAATAGAGGTAATAAACACTATTCAAACATTGCAACGTTTGTCTTTCCTTTTGTGGACTCTTTCTTCAAATTAAAAGAAGTGTCTCCGCACAATGAGTGTGAAAGAGCGAGTCCCAGTTCGCCAGGATCTCGTTATAAATAATGCTACACAGTAAAACTTCACTGGACGGTTTGACTTTGATGACGTGCACGTCACACACATGATGTTACAGATTACTGGAGAAGGAAAGCTGGAACCTACCAACGCTGGCTGCAGGTGTCATGCACAATATTGAGCCTGCCCATCATGCAGTGCAACAGGAAGTGGATTGGATAGGGAGGAGAAATCAAAACAGCCCATCACAAGGTTTCGTTAGAGTTATGGGAGAGATAAGGTGAGGGGGAAAAAAAAGGTTAATATTTTTTGGACAAAAGTCATCAGTGATTCGATAAGGCGAAGTGGTGAACTCATGAGGAAGTCCGTTAATCAAATGAGAGAGTGAATGTGAAGTTTTGCCTGAAGAGCAATGCATATGAATGAGTAATACAAAGAGCGGTAATGCAGTTATGATCGGAACTAACCAGCTTACACCAATCTGAGGAGTGAGATACTTTTAACCAAACCATCCCAGCCCAAGCCTGCGCCCCAGCTACCAATGGTTTATTATCAGAGTACTAGCCTAGTCACAAGTAAATGTGTTCCCTCTCTTATAAACATCCATTGCCATCTGGATTATTATTCAGGCAATTAGTAGGTGGATATATATATATATAGATTCCATCCCATTTATTACACTTAGCAAACATGACTGACCCCTACCTGGCTGAGGGTTCCACCCACACACACAAAAAAAGAAGAAGCCGCAAACACCCACCAAAGAATAGAATACCAGGTTTGTAATTTAGAAGAAAAACTATCTGGAATATTGTTGCTTCTCTTTTATGCTTTTTTTTCTTTTTCCAACGCCAGTATTTCATGTTGATTTAGTCTCAGCTAATATCGAATGACTTAGTTGTGGAAGAAAAGGTTCATCGGCAAACATTTCTCATCGTAAGTTTGTATTGAACTAAACAGCGCAACCAAACCACTCTGTTCTACAATCTCGTGCTTCCATTAACACCAGCCAAGCAAGACCCGGGTTAGACTGATCCAGGCATCCCACTGGGGCGGCTGCTTCAAGAGTCATACCTGATGGGAGGAAAGCAGCCTGCTGCTGAAACTGCATGCTGGCCAGGGCCTGTTGGTACTGGAGCATGCTGGCATTAAACATGGCAGAGGCCCCGTTTGCCTTTTCCAGGGCTGCCCGCTTGGGCAGGGGAGCCATGATACTAGGGGCGATGCCCTGCCCAGCCAGAAGGAGGGAGGTGAGTGAGGAGGGGCAATTAAAAAAAAAAGAGAGCGGTATGAATAGAGAGAGAGAGAGAGAGAGAGGTGCGTGGAGAGAGGCAAAAGAAAACAAAAAAGGTACATACGTTAGAGGACATCATATAGAAAGCATCACTTACATCCTTGTGTGTACGACAACAACAACAACAACAACAACGTCATCATATCATCAGTAGCAAGCAAGCAGCAGTCTGACAAGTAATACACAAGCAGGAGCACGGTGCCTACTGATGCTACTGGCTAACAAGCATTCATATGTCCTTCGTTTCAACAGGGAGCCTACTTGGATTATTAAAGTTGTCATCCTAGCGCCGACTAAATGCAACACAAACAAGCATTAACTAATAAAGGACAACACTGCTAGCAAGAGGTGGAAAAGGTAGGAAGCACAGAGAAAGGGGAGGCTGCACTGCTAGCTCCATGATAAACTGTGTAAGCCACGTTTAAGTGATGGTTCACTCTCAGACGCACGTCAAGAATGATCTCAGGCCAAGGGATGCTAGTCAGATTTAAAAATAAACCCTCTCCCAGGTTTCCGTCTTGGAATGGGGCCACTCTTGAGGTCAAAAACGTCTGTGACAGGACCCGATGGCGGAGTGAACAATCATTTGAACTGTATTTGTCTGTTATGGTGGGATCACCCCAGTATGGTTAGAAAGACTGTTCCTCTTAGCCTCACCCTTATCCATCTGACATGCACTAGTGACACAGACATGCACACATTTTGATTGAGCCGCGCCACAACACCGAACACTTAGACATAAGACATGTAAGCCATGCCGCCATTATAGAAGCGCTACTTCCCTAGCCCTAGCCCTGTGTTAGATAGGCTGCATGTGATGAAATGGTTATGGCTTCTTCATTCAGTCATCAATCAATCGTAAAAGTCGTTTGGTGTTGGATGCAAAGTTAGCCCCGTGAAAGCCACCATCATTTCATCACAGGCAGTAATGACAGATCAACAGGAGGGGGGGGGGACAGACATTGCACCGACAACAAAAATAGCGAGGTATCTTTGGTTAAAACACAGCTCTACAACAAAGCCACATGCCAAGCTAAAAGGTGAAAGGTCATAGTACCAGGTCAAAGGTTGCGTCGAGGGGTCGCTTCAGTGATTTGACAGCCGACTGAGTCTTAATTAGCAGGCAGCGAGCACATGATGGCAATGGGCCAATGGGGGTTCAAGCGCATTAACATAAACCAGCAAGCAGAGGTGCATCATGGGGCAGCAGTGCAGTTTGGGTATAGGTGAGAAAAAACAAAAACAAATAAAAAAACAAATCATTGGAATGCAATATACAAGGGGATAACAGGACTAAGGCATGCACAGTGTGGACGCTAGCTGTACCGCTACACAGCTAATGATCAATAATCGATGATAGCTATCAATATACATATACATTTAGTTACTGTCACACAAAGATGGATAAACATAGCGGCGAGAATATCACTCAGTCGTTACTTTAAAGACGGTCTCGGTAATCGCATCGGACAGGAAAAGATATGGAAGCAGAAAGTATCTGGTTTCTGTTTCGCAGTGCAAATTATCGTCAGTCACATGACAAGGATTCACCGCTCCAGTCAGGGCATGTAGAAAACCTGTAGAAACGGCGTGGCTGCGCTACTACTGACATGTCGCTGTTACCGGCAGACGGGACTGAAAGCACAATGAATCCCTTAACTTTTAAAGTACGGTAATAATAAAGGAAGAGACGTGACAGACAGGAAGGACAGAGACAATGGTGTCACAGAGAGAGACCTGACCATCAGAGATAGCGAGAGAGAACCGACTCTGTGGTCCGAGGTCAGATAAACAAGGAACTGGGCAATGTTTTGTATAAACTAACGCAGGGAAGAGTCCTCCATTGTTTCAGCCTGTCTTCAGATCATCCTGCTCACTGAAACGGTTACGTGAATCAAACCGAGAGAGAACATGAGCATGAGCCACATCACATTTTGCACTTCCTCCTGCCTGAAAGAACTCGTAGGAGACAGCTTCCTTAAAATGGCTTTGTGATACAGGCGTGAACGGTGCTTGAACAGCCTGCTCACCATGGCGGCTGCGGCTGTGGCCTGGTTCACCTGGTGCTGGGTCGCCTTTATTTTGGCCTGCAGATGAGCCGGTGGATGGAAGTACTTGCACTTTTCCCTGGAGCACCGGCCCTTGATGTAGTCCATGCACACGGTGACGGTGTTGTCGTTGGTGTCGATCATGGTGCTGTCGGCGGGGTGGGCGAAGCGGCAGTCGCCCTCCCCCCGAGAGCAGTTCCCTCTCTGATATTCCCGACACACCTGGAAAGGAAGGGGGAAGACAGGAAGTGTAAATTCCTGCCACTAAAGCGCGCCTCCAGCTTTATGCGGAATGTAGGAAATGCGCCTTTAATTTTACGCTTTCCTTTCTAGAGATCTGTAACGCGAGAGTCTCAGATGGGAGTTCTTAAATCTACATACGCGGGCACCAGAGGGCAGCACCTTCTCTTACAGCAGAGGCATTGTGATGGTCGATTATTTCTTATCTTCTATCCCGTCTGTTTCTCCAGTCTGTATGTCAGCAGCGATAAACGGGTGCTCCATAAAGATAATAAAGGTAACAGTTGCATTTATAGTTCTCATTTCCCTGCTGCTATTTAAAGGAGGAATCCGATTCCACAACAACAACACCGCCATGCTGCTTTTTTTTTTTTTTGGATGCTGTTCATTACATTTTCAGTGCTATCTTTGCATTCTTTTCATTCTCATGGACAAAAAAAAAAGATGTGATATTGAGATATTCCCATATTTGCATTGCAGCACCTTTCATCTGGGTGAAAATCAGAGACCAAAGGCTGATTTCTTGTTCATAACACCAGTCACAAGAGGGAAGGAAGATATAACTTATTTATCTGTTACCTCTATAGATCTGCATGCAATGCTGCCAGGCCTTTTTCTTCCACACTCTGCTCCCATGATGCTTCGCTGCTCACAAAATCATTACTGATCTTTCAATATAGTCATAAATATTCAACACGTCCCTGACCATCTCCAGTCGATGTCTAATGGAGCTTTGAGGAAGCACAATGCCACGAAAATACTCGCGCCTAAATTAGACGAGTGTGTCTAATTTAGTGCGTGCGAGTGTGTTCATCAGACGAGTAAACAGCCCTAAAATGATAACGCGAGCGACTCAAAGCACTCAATCTGATAAAACATTACAGTTTATGAACCTGTAATGGTCTCGCTCGCCCCTTTAAATTAGTGTTTACTTTGCACAATGGTATCTGCTACTTTTATAGCATAGATCACGTGATCACGTGTGGAAGTATTCCGAAGTGGATGTTAAAAACCTGGCAATTGCGGTGCCGTTCATTTTATTTTAAATATTTGTATTTAATATTTCCTGTTGCACTAGTCCAAGTTCCAAAGTGAAAAAAGTATTTTATTTATTGCTTGAATGTTCAAGTTACGCCACAGAAGTGCTCTGTCTAAGAGTTAAATGTTGAAATAAGATGAATAGAATAAAAAAATAAGGGACATCCTGGATCCATTTCTTCACTCTGTTTCAATTTAAAAAACAAATGTTATTATAGAAGCATCGGATCGGGATTCGGTATCGGTTCAAAATCAAATGACTGATTCAGGGGCAAATTAACCTGATCAGAACATCCCTAAATATAACCCTTTCCTGGCCCATTATCATCGCTAGTGGCTCAACTCCACGCTAAGAGAGAGAAGGGAACTCCTGGAAATCTCAGTGAGGAGTGGAATCTAGACTAGACCAATGCATCCCACGTAGAATGAAAATCAGGCTCTACTCATGCATCTGTGCGTTACCTCAAGTCTGTCTGTTCTCAGCAGTTTCTGGGCTGCAGCAGCAGCAGTGTTGGGGACTTGGCTGACTGTGGGACCGGAGGCCATGAGGACGGGGGTGCTGGGCAGGATCTCTGGGGCCATCAGGCCTGGTGACACAGGGCTCAGGTAAGGATTAAAGGCAGCGGCTGCAGCTGCTGCTGCGCTGGCATTGGTAGCCATTCCTGGCGTCACCGAGAACATGGGCTGGACGAGAGCAAAATAAAAAATAAATAATAATGACATGAGCCAATGAACCATAAACTGTCAGCTGGTATGGAAAAAGAGAGGAACTAATGGAAGATAGGTCAAATAAAAGAAAAGGTTGGATAGTGAAGGAGCTGCAGATGTGTGAGCCTTTACATGCATGCGGTCTCACCGTGGGCAGGAGCTGTGGTATGTTCATACGTGTGTGTCCTCTCACCATAGGTGGTAGCTGCGTGCCAGGCATCATGGCGTTGGCAAGGTGCATCTGCTGTGCGAGCATGGCCATATTCTTCTGCTGGATCAGGTTGTTCCTGCCGTTGATCTCAAGCTGCGTCTTTAGGTGGGGAGGGGGGTGCAGGTACTTGCAGTTCTCTCTGGAACAACGGCCCTGAAGGGGGGGTGGGGGGGGGGCAAAGGTGAGAAAAACGGGGTCAAGTTCAAAAATCCATCCAGTGAACACTTTTCTCCAGACTTTAGGCCGAACAGAAATATCTCAGTGGTTAAAACACGGATTAGGGAAACATCCATGACCTTAAGATGACCTTTCCTCTGAGATAACCTTGAGTTTGAGTTTGGCATTTGTGGCTTTCAGTAAAACGGCTCCACAGATATAGATATGTACATAAACAGTGTGAATTGTAGCTGATCCTCGTGTCTCAGTTCGTCCAATATTTCTTTGTGTGTTGTCTTCAGGTCCAATGAGCACGATGAGAATACACAATGTAAAGCGTCTTTGAGTGCTATATAAAACCAATGCTTTATTATTATGATTATTATTGTTACTGTGCGCGTTAGCATGCTGAATCTGAGGAAAAGACAGGAGGCGGGGCTACAAGTGGCAGCGATGAAGGCGCTGAGGTTCTCCTTGGGAGTGACCAGGTTGGATAGGATTAGAAAGGGACAATAAGAGGGACAGTGAAGGTTAAGACAGTTAAGCCGAAAGAGAAAGAAGAAAAATGAATCAAAGGGGTGAAAGTAGGAGAAAACTTTCCTCCTACAACATCCAAAATGGCTCAAACGCCGGGATGGATGGACGTATGCTGTCGACGGATTGACCGCCCCATGAAAGAATGCTACCTTGTTTATAGCTAGCTCAATTTCAGGTCAGGCCTGAGTCACTCATTTTTAACAACTTGCTATTTCTGTCAGCCCAGCAGGCACTATCCATGTCGTTTGTGCATGCGAGTGTCTGCCAGCCCCAGGAGGTCTTGAGGTCTCCAGCTCAGCTTGGCTGCACGCCCGACTGAAACTATAAATACCATCGACTCATCTAAGCAACATATATTGTGTCCGCAGTTATCCTGAGGTCACACTATAAAGATGGGGATTGCTTCTTGGGTCCTGATCAGAGCATCCCAGTATATCCCCTCCCCCATTCTTGTGTCAGGGTACGTCGACATTAACGTACACGAGTCTGGGTCGGGCTCATGTAACAGGTGGAAGATATGTTTCGAGCAAACACACACGAAAAGGCGACCGTTCAGGATGGTTTTGTATTTGCTTTCAGCGCCTGCAGCTGAACTGAGCTGAGCTGAACTGAGCTGAGCTGAGCTGAGCTGAGCTGAACTGACCGGGGCAGGTCGTGCTGCTCCCGTTGGGACTCAGCTCTATACCCAGTCATGACTTCACTCTCCTTTCCCATCTCCTTGACTTTCACTGACACTGGAGCGCCAGACAGGTGCATGGGCAGAGGAGGGGGGGGGGGGGGGGGGGGGTGTGCTTAAAAGGCAAGTGGGGGGTGGGGGTTAAAAACCTAACCTTCAAGTTCATGCAAGTGCAGGAAAAATGAGCTATAATGCATTTAAAAAAGCAATTCAACAGAAGCAAAACATTCTATGATTGATGATGCGTGTCTACTTTAGCTGAGCTGGCATTCAGAGGAATTCTGACACTGATAAAACCGAGAAGTGTGTGTGTGTGTGAGGGATGCGTGGAGTTGAACGCTGCTTTAATAGCTCGCATCCAGAGAGCAACAATGGTATGCGGCAAGGGCAGGGTGAGAATGTGCGAGGCATAGCGTGTGTTTGCGTTACGTGACTTCGAGTGCATGTACAGAGGGATTTGCAAAGGCATGGCGGATCATATTGCGCTCGCCCTGCACGACCCCTATCTGCTGAACCTCCGGATTCAGAGCTGCAGCAACGATATGTAGGTGGGCGTAAAGGTAATACAGAACCAGGTTTTGACTGCATGAGAGAGAGAGAGAGAGAGGTTCTGCAGTGAGACGAGCTGCATCAGGGAAATTTTAGAACTTGCAGAAGAAGTGATTAGTGTGGGTCAAGACATGCAGGCATGAGAGGCTGAGATGGAGAAACAGACAGAGAGCAGGAGGTGAAGAACTCTCACATCGTGTTTGTGGCTGTTATTGTGGCAGCGGCGACCTTGAGGAGGAGCTAGAGGCGGTGTCCACAGCAACCGAGCACCAGAAATTCCTGCCTTAACAACACAGTGATTTCCTGGAATCTCTCCCACCGCTGGCGCATACAGGAATGCTTCGACGCGGAGGCTGCAGATATACAACAGATCCTGATACCCCAGCAGCTAGAGGACGGCCAATCAGTGCCCCCCCCCCCATTTATCCTTAGTCGTTCTGTATCTGCGTAGCAAATACAGCCATCCTCGTAAAAAAATAAATATGATTCTCACAGAAGAATTATCATCTTTAACATTTCTCAGAACTGATTCAGCGAGAAAGTACCTGATGAGAATGTAATTAGTGAATCGACAGATTCGTCACCTTTTCCGTGACAGAAATGAGGAAGAAAACAGCATCAGAATCAGCTTCATCAGAACCGGCGGCTGCCAGACAGTAACAACAAGAGTTTATGTCAATTTGCTACAAATGATGCTGATTTATCAAAATGCCACAGATCAATGAAATCAAATGAATGAAATCAATTAATTGCAATATTTCTCGGATATTATTTTATCGCGACGAAAAGGATTAGTTTTAAACAAGATAGAATACAGAATAAATAAATTAAGTTGATTTCAATTTTGTTTTGGTTTTTAAGAAAAACAAATCTGCAGATTATGAATTGCAGAAAAATGAAGTTGAGGCTTGTTGTTCTCCTCTCGTCCTGCAGCATGACATCAACTCGGTCCGGAATGTGTTTTTTTTATTATTACCGGTAGTCGAGGCGTTTCTCTTGGTGAGGTCGGTCTTGCCAAGCCGAATAGGCAGCCGGTAATCGCACAGGCTACTGTGCAGCCTGATTAATGACAGGCTGGAACAAAGTGTCCCACCCGGATTGCTCTTTCGTTTGACTCACACCCGTGAACACACGCCCTGCTTTTGTGCCTAGGTGGGATTAAAACAAACAATGAACCAATGTGTAAAGAATCCCGGGTGGGGTTGGATCCCATCCCACTGAAGAGATGAGGTGAAGCATGGAAGCAAAATGTATTAATGTGCGACTTGTGTGTGGAATAGGAAGGGGCGAGACAGGAGACAGGCGAGCAGAAACCTGGCCTCTAAATCATCAGCACCCTTTAAATTCAAGATCTCGACAAATAATCCAGAGTTTTGAATCTGGTGTCGCTACCCGTGTGTTGCGGTGCGACGCCGCCGCGGGACACCGGGCCCGGGTTCCGGAGTGACGTTTTCGCTGATCGCTGCCCTGCATTCCAGCGACTTCTGTTTAAACATACACGGAGACGGGAGTCCTTTCTCCTCACACACGCTGTGAATGAAGCTTTGTTTGGCTGGACGGCAGCAGAGGCTCAAAGGGCCGGGCCCAGCGGTTGGTCTCGTTGTCTACTGTGCTCTCAGATATGGCTCAAAATATATAAAACCTATCCATTACAGACCATCCGACATGGAAGACTGCTGTCGAGGGAAGTCGTTTGCACATTTTATTTTTGTCCTCCCTCTACAGCGGTGGTTCAGATTTTGAAGACGGAGGAAGATGTCCTTTCCCTGCATTTCCGTGTCGCGCCATGAACATGTGTTCACACACACTTGGGATTACATACAGTATATATGTCTTCCTGCAGGGAGTAGATGGACACAGTGATCCGTGATGCACGACAGCTTACTGGTCAGGGAGCTGATGTGATTAGTGGACGTAATAGAGATACGGCAGAGGGGTGTGTGTGTGTTAATCTATGATAACACTGCAGATGCAATATGCCCCCTGTGACGCATTACCACCGAACAATGACAGAGAGAAAGGGATTATGTGCCGGAAGCAGAGAGCAATAGATGATGGAAAATATGAGTGGGTTCTCAAAGCTTTTAATGTAAAATTTAAATAAAATGCTGTGCAATCACAATCAGAATCAGACACACACACACACTTGGAAGGGTGTTGGATCTCAGAAAAAAGCCCCAGGTCAGATGTCATGTACACAGGGACTCTGGATCCAAACTTAGACCTCCCTGTTTTCCTCGGACTAACCCCCCCCTCCCCCCAACACACACACACACATCTCTCCTATCTTGCTCTCTCTTTTTACACGAACACGCTCTTCTTTCACGTGACTTCAGCATGCCAGTTTTCCCATTACAGACCCTGTTCGGTGCGGCGCGGGCTAATGAGGTTAGCGTGGCACTTTTCATTATCAGCAGTAACAGAGCAATCACGCAGGTATTGATTTGAGCAGCGGCGCTTTATGAAAGCCCCGAGTTATTACACGAGGTGGCCGGGGGGGGAACGATCGTTTAATCATCTCTGAAACTCCACGAGTGAATTCAGGAGGTCACGAGGTCCCGGCAGCAGCGTGACGTCAATAACGGCGCTGCTGTTTCTGAAATGAGTGAGATGTGTGTCTGTCGGCCTCATAGGTCGGAAAATCAACGAGTGCGGTTTATCTTGATGAGCCCCTTAAAATCTGGAAAGATGATTAAACTGGTGGCGTTCGATACTCACGGTAGACTTCTAGCACATTTGCTCTTCTCAGAATATATATTTCAGTCTTATATTGAGTCTTATCGTTTTATATATACTGACAGAAATACATCTGAGACACAGAACAAAATGCAATTAAACTTGTAACCATGGAAACAGAAGAAATGCAAATGATTAAAGTACCTACAGTAATAAGTCAAGTAATAAATGAATAATACGGTTTAACATATTTCATCTGGCATGTTTTATGCTAATTTGATCTAAATAATATAATCTGATCTCAAAATCTAATCCTATCGCCAGCTCTAATCCCACTGTTAACTGGCCTAATCCTGTTTCTGAGTGCAAGTATCTTCTACGGATTAGCGGGATGCATTCACTATCCCTTTCTCTCTCATACTGCAGTGATTATTGCCTCTTATTAACTTTCCCTTGAAAAATAATTTCAAATATTCTGTCAGTACAAGAAAATGTTATGGGTGGAATTATTCATGTTGATTATTTTCTATCCCAGAAGGTTAAGTGAAAATATCTTAGATACATTAATTCCTTCAGTTAGATGATTTGACTCGCAATAGGCTGAATCCTATATTACTGAAGTGAGTGCAGCTGTAACAAATGCTTGTAATCTCAATATAATCCAATAATTCAATCCAGTCCAGTTAAAAAAAACAAGACTTGAATAATAACACATGAAAGACAATCAAACAAACACGCGCACACCGATGGATATTAAGCTTGTCTTTAGAGGTGGGAGGAAGCCGGAGAACCCGGAGAGAACCCAGAGAGAACCCGGAGAGAACCCGGAGAGAACCCACGCAGACACGGGGAAAAACATACAAACTCCGCACTGAATGGAATCAAACCCGGAACCTTCTTCCTGTGATTCAACAGCGCTAACCACTCTGCCACCTAGGTGCCCTGTCTATATAACATGTGTTTAAAAATCTTAACCAGCAAAACAAACCGAGTGACATCATCCCTGTCTGTTATAATGCATGTGATTTTCATGCAGCTGTGTCTTCAGTGTCAATATTTGCTGAGCTCTCAAATTACATCCTTGGGCTGCGTGAGCTTATATGGAATGTGTGTCCGTTGAGCGCAGGCAGAGCCGGCCTGAGAAGCCATCATTGTGTCCGCGGTGTCATGGGGGCTCGGTGTGACCGAGGGACAGTGACGGCTGACACTGAGAAGAAAAGACAAGCTGTTGTGGCCGAGTTTCCGTCACATAAGCTCACAGACAAGACGCACTGATCTGACGGCAATGGGATGAACGGACCAAAGGATGTTTCTATGTGTGCGCGTTTGGGCACGGCCACAAAGTCTCTCTGGTGCAAAACCGATCAACACCAGGAGACACATCCCACTTGTGAAATAAAAGCCCCTGTAATGTGACTCAGCTCGTTTCTACTGAAACCCGAGTCATCAGAGAAAGCTGAGCATCACCAAATACACGGCGCCGTGATATTAAGCAGCTTGTAAAAACCGAATCCTATGGGTGACTGAATAGTCGCCCAGTTAATTTAAAAGGGGGGATTTTTTTTTAAATTGTCGATGCACCCATAGACATCCCATTAAAAAAAAATCCAATTAGGATGGAGACGCCATGCATCGACTGCAGAGAGGAGGAATGGATGGATTCCGGGGGGGGGGCGACATTTGTGATGGCGTGTGCAAGGAACATCCTGAGAACTGCACACGGGTGTCCCGTCTCACTTTCACATCGAGCGCTTTCTTTGGGTGTGCACGTCTGAGCAAGTGGCCAGTGAAACGTGAGGATGGAGGATTAAATTGTGTCCGTGTGTCTGTTTAAACAGAGTTTTATCTGTTGTGTCAAGTACAGCAAACACGACAAATCTTTCTCACAGCATTAAAAAAAAAAAAAGAAAAATTGAATCGGGATTGGTTAAATTAAACTGCTGTTTAGTTTCTTTGCTGCCGTTTTTATTAGCTTCTGCTTGCCCTCAACTTTTCAGTGCTGCATATAGTGTGTCCAGCGATAGCGAATCCAAACACACACTTGGCTTCTACACGCCAAACGACATGCCTGCACGCACAATGAAAGCGCATGACGTGCCGGTTTCGCCGCCTGGAGATTGGCCGGATGATTTGTTTGAAATCATAAAAACAGTGTCGACTAGCAACGCGGCTAATATCAATCCCACATGTTTGTCTGGCCAACCAACCTTTCAGAGTGTGTGTGTGTGTGATTGTGTTTGGCCTAGCCGGCCATAAACATGGTGTCAAAATATGCCAAATAAGGACAGCAAAATTAGAGGAAAGACGGATAGAGTCTCACAGAGCGATAGAGACGGAGGGAGATAAATGAGAGGTATTCACCCTCCCTCCGTTCGGCAGGAATGTAATCTTGGCTCAGGACGGCGCAGTAACACAAAGAGATCTGCTGCAACAGCTTGTGCACCTACAACACACGCGTGCACGGTTGTGCCCTTTGTGTCGTTTTTCTCAGCGCTCTAACATGGCAGTGGGTGTGGCGGCCTGGCAGGTAGACAAAGCGCTGGGTCTGCCTTGTGTGGAAACATGTGAGTGTGTGAGTGTGTGTGTGTGTTCAAACAGGCCTCCATGTAAAGAAGGTTGGCAGCACTTTCATGACATGGCAAACCAGAAAAGCGCAGTCCTCCACCAAGCAGCTCATTCCGCTCGTAATTGGATTTACACCGTCCACATGGTGATCTGGATCATCACCAAAAGGTTCTAAATTGCTCTCGGTATCTTTATACACCAACCATGAAAAGTAAAAGTGAACCGGAGTTGTATTTTTCCATGTTATTTTTACTGACTCCATTCTGGAATGAATGAAATTCAGTGGTGAGATAGAGCCCCCCCCCCCCCCCCCCCTCCGCCCCCGCCCTACATGACTGTGTCAAATTCCATAAACATCGGTCAATAATCAACCGAGATATTGAGGAACACATTTTGAAGCTCCTTTGACTGCAATGTTAACAACATGTTTCAAAGTGATCCAGAATCCAGGATCTCTTCTGGATCGTCACCAAAATGTAATCATCTCTTCCTGGTAACATTGCCAACGTTTCCTGGAAATGTAAACACGATCCGTCTAGAATCTTTTGAATTATCTTGCTAACGGACAGACGTACGTATAGACAGAAAAACGCCGGCGATTAGTCTCCGCCTCGCCTCGGCGGCGGTAATAAACAAGAAGCCGCTGCTTCCTTTGGGTTCACTACAACTACTGTTTCCATAGCTCCTGCCCACACGCCGTCCTACCAGGGGTGTAACTTGAGCCATAGGGGCCTGGGATGGGTGAGGCCTGGGGGGTCAAACGAGGCAAAAAACCAGACTGAGCGGGAAATTACGAAGAAGGAGCAACCAAAAAGGGAGGAGGAGAAGGAGCCGACAGCGAGCTAATGAAGAGTGAACTCAAATCGAATGAGAAACAGGACGGTGCGGCAGGAACGGTTGACCTCGGTTCGGGTTTGGCGGAGCTGACGTGTTGCACATCATTTAGTGTATAGACTATATTACTTCAGTCGTTCCAGCATCAGCTGATTAGGCAGGCTTTAGTTCACTTTCTTCTGCAACCTGACCTGACTATTACGCTCCGATCTGATTAGGAATGCTTTAGTGAGGCATTAACTGCCGGCATGAAAGCAGGCTGTTTCCTTGACACATCTCATACTCTGCAGTTAACTCTCATTGTCAGATATGGTGCAGCGCAACGGCGCATATTGCATCACAATCTTCCACCGAAGTTATGGCGAGGATCTCAACATTTGGCCGTGAATATGATCAGTTTCCACAGATTTAGAACCCCAAGACTGTCAGCCTGGAAGTGAATCATTAATGGACCGAGCTGCGTAATACGGAGCAGACGTTAAACGAGGGAGTTCTAGCAGACATTATTCTTTTACAAATATTTACTCCACTCTGTCATAACTGAGATGTCTGTGCTGCACCGAGCAGATATACAGGCAGCACACACACACACCTACACACACACACACACACACCACTTACACACACACACACACACACACACACACGCACACGTCTTTGTTTTAATGCTGTGGCCTAGATGGTTGTGATTGATTGTCTTGCTTGAGAATCTATCTCCCAAATTTTATTACATTCTTTGCTATCACGTGTGTGTGTGTGTGTGTACGCGCACTGTGCACCATATAAAAAGGAGGACAGAGAGAGAGAGAGAGAGAGAGAGAGAGAGAGAGAGAGAGAGAGAGAAACTGATCATGTGAGACTTGTTCTAATTATATACCTAAAGAAGAAGGCTGTTTCTCTCATTGGTAGAAATAGTGAGCACATGTGTCCATAAGGGTACAGTGTGTGTGTGTGTGTGTGTGTGTGCGTGTGTGTGTGTGCGGTGGGGGCTGGTTCGTAATGGGACTAATGTGGCTTCATGTAGCACGTCTAAATTGAGAACTTGTCCTATTTTGACCACACAGCCTCTACAAAAGTGAAGTAAGATGTTGTTTCGGGGTCGTATGTTGAGCGGACGGGTTGGAGGTTCAACCACGCCTGCGTGTCCAAATGTTCTTGACAAGATGCTGAAACCAGAACAGCCCTCGATTGAGCAAAAGGAGAAGATATCGCAGTGTAACTCTTACAGGAAGTTCTGCTTCATGTTCCTCATCATTTCTGTGAAAGCGCGTGAATGGGTGAATGCGGCTGGCTGAGTGCATTGAGCAATCAGGAATGGAAAACGCCATATTTAAGTCCGTTTACCAACAACAGTGCGTGTGTGTGTGTGTGTGTATCACATTTGCTCCCTGTTCCTGTTGGTTCCACTGTGAGTTTTTAGAGGCCTGTTCTGTTTTTCATTACCACTGGGGGGGAAAAATGGGACGTAGAGTTCATAAAAGTATCACCCATCACCCGAAATACGAGTCCAAGTGGGAAATGAGTCCAAAGGACGAAAATAGCTCCCTTGCTCCTTTCACAAGCCTCCATATTTCTCCCAGCTGAACTTTACATTAGTGTGAATGACATGTTGAACGATATTGAGAGCTCCTTTCTGCCTGCAGATAAAAAGCTCCACTGTCCTTCTTCACGCAGCTTCTGAACAAGAGACAAATACTGCAAATCCTACTCCGCTGCATCTCTCTGATATGTGTAGTAAATATTTTTGAGATGATACTTTCTCTGTCCTATGCGAGATTTGCTCTAAAACTCACAGTGGCAGAGCTGCTAGATTCTTCCCACCAAGCTCGGCTAACCTGGGGATTTGTTTAAAACCTGCAAAACCCTGTGACTGTTTGGTTTTCTTGTCTTGGCTGACTTCTTGTTAGCAAAGTTACCATGCCTCCTAGTCTTTCCACTAAACCGGATCTAATAGCTCAGGAGATTTGGGTGTATGATGGAACCACAACTATGAACATAGGACACAAGATGTGATAAAGGAGAATGATTTAATTAGCTTGTAAATCTGACGACTGCATGAACACTGCATGTAGCGCACAAGGGTTAGTGAATAGTGGGGAAACTTGGGAAGAATTCAATTTCGGCTTGACAATGTTCTTCTGTTCACATCTGGCTGTAAACGCTGCTCTGGGAGTCGACTAACACACACCGTCCTCATCCTAACCCTAAATCCCTGCTCGCACACCTTCAATGATCACGAGCCACCTATGTCTGCAGGGGCAGAATGAAGACAGAAAGCGTATAGTCAGTAAAGCACGCAGTCAAATGTCTATCTGTGTCAATGCTGGAAAGTTTGTGTTGTGAAAGAGTGAGGGAGACAAAGAAAGGCATGTGTGTTGCCTTCCTGCTGCCACCTAAAATGGGAAAATTACTGCATGCGTTGACCCACATCTGCCCCCAAGTTGCGTTAAACACACACACACACACACACATATAGACAGACCTCTAACTACCCTGGGCCTCTGAGCAGGAAGTGGTTTGACTGCGCGAGATGCTGCCATCACCTCGTTCCTCTGTAGCAGTGGAAACATGTTCCGCTCAGTGCATCCAGTGAGTCGGCACATGTGACAAGCCTATTCATTTGTACCCGGTGCACAAGACGGACCACAGCGATGCTTTTATGGTTTGCAGAGAGGGACATACGACAGGGAAATCTGTCTCCTGAAATACTTCCCTTACAAATAAGTTCAGCAAAATGCCAGTCAAAGCGCTGCGGATCCACAGCGGCGTGTTACAAACGGCTGACTTCTGCTTCCTGATTCTAAAAAGCTGCATCCCCCCCCCCCCACCTCCTCCTCCTTCGCTGTGGCCTTTATCACATGTTGCAGTCACATGACCAGAAATAGGTGGGACCACAGAGAGACCACATGTCCTAACCAGATGGTGCTCTAGCACGATGCAGACTGTTGATAACCGTTTCCAGTTTGCGGCTCCGTATTTTCCACCAAACTGCCGAAAGAGACTAAAAACAATCTCATCTGTGACATTTAAAAAGATACAATTAATAATTCACGCAGATTTACAATCGTAATAAGTCTTTATATCTGAAGGTGAAACACCCAAAATCATCCTTCCTGGTTTCCTGAAGTGAACTGCAGTTCAGTGAATCAGTCGTGAATAGAACGTCTCTTGGTATATAACATTGTCATCGTTGTTTAATGATGACTCGCTATGAGAAATAAAGCTTTTGGAGATCAGTAACTCATGTCTGCAGTTTTTCCATCTCATTTCTTACATTGAGGGAGTCGAAGCAGGCGATGATTCGTCCGTTGTCCACCTGACAGCTCTTGGCGGATGGGCGAACTTACACTCCTGGGTCGGAGCGTGAACACGTGCCCCTTTGGAACTCCCTGCACACCTCGAGCGTAAGCCACTTTGTGTCACGGATGTGCGCCATGCTCAGCGCCATGGCAACACGACGGCAAGAAGGTATCCCAAGCTGAAATTGATTCAAGCTCAACCTGACCTCTCGCGCTTCAGTCAAATAGATAAAAGTTTCTTTACCTTCTTTGTTGTTCAAGACTGCAAAATAAAGTTTCTGCCGATTAAGAGAACTCCTGTTTCCACAGTGAAACGTTGCAGGACGACGTATATCTGTGAATGTTATTGGATAACTGTCCAGACTAATCAACCAGTTTATATCCAGGAAACAGCCTCACAACTAGGTTGCTCTCGACTTCCCCCTTCTCTCACTGCTGCTTGCCGGACGGCCTCATCTGCAACGTTCACGAGCCGAGGAGGCCGACAGGTGGACAGCAAGGCCGAGAGCCCTCTGGTTTGGTGCAGTGCAGCAGGCAACTTAGGTGATAGAGTCTGGGTGTAGCCAACCACAGTGAGGTTGAAGGACACTGAAGACCACGTGGAGGCTTATAGGTTTAAAGGCAAGGTGGGTGAGATGCTGCGTGGGCCTTGGTGATGTTTTGGATTACTGCGGTAACGGTGGGCCAGCTGGTCGAAGGAGTTGGCAGCGATGGGGGGGGCTCAGGTGAGTAGAGCTGAGGCTAAAGCCTGGTTGTGAGGAGTGGATAGTGATGGCGGTGGACGGACGAGCAGGTCCGGAGTGCAAGTCGAAGGAGGGTGCGATCGCCGCCTTCTATTTGGGTTACTGTGGCAGCACGAGCGAGGAGGCGGGGGGGCGGGGGGGGGGGGGGGGGGGGTAGGGTTGAGCTTCAGCTGTAGAAGCAGGTCAAAGCTGCAGCAGGACATCAGGGAAGGCACTTGCTCTGCGGAGAAACACATAGAAAGGAGGCAAACAGAAGAAAAAATGAGTGATGGGACATATTTATAGTGATTTTTATTTCTTCCAGGAGAATCGAACCTCCAGCATTCTGCTACGATATGCAGCCACGAGAGAGAGCAACACGTCAGAAAATGCAGGTTTGTCCTTTAAAGCAAATAAAACTTTTGTTCCCCCCCCCCCCTATGTGCTAACCACACGTGGTGCACGCACACACCCGCACACCGCGGCGGATACAAATGCACAAAGCAACCATTCACACCTTTCCCGCTCTCTGGTAAAAGCTGGAAAAAGTGATCGAATCCTATAAGACTTACAGTCGAGTGCAGAGAAAACCGGCCATCGTGGAGGCGAGCGAAAGGAAGCGCGTGAAAGCAGAGGGGAAGTCGAGGCAGGCAGGGCATGAGGGAGAAGAGGTTAGTCATTTCCCTTCTTTGCGAAGCGGTGTGAGGGCGAGGACCAATGAGAGCGAGCGGAGACGCAGCAACATTCTGGCTTAGCGCCAGGTGAGAGCAGGGGGAGGAGCAAAAGTGGAGGTTGACCTACCTGCTTTTAGAAGAAGATTCAGACTAAACTAATCTGTTTTTCTGGCTCCCTGAATTCTTGCGAAGAAGAGGAAAAATTCCCTTGGAACACGCTATCAGACTGATAATATGTTGTGCATAAACGCAAGTATTTCCAAAGTTAAGAGCCGCCACCAATCACAGCGGTACTGCGGTGACATCACAGAGATGAATGCGTGCAAGAATCTCTGTGTTTATTATTTCAGTTGTAAATTCACACGACGAAAGGATAAGGGATTGCGTTGTATGGTGCTTTCGTGATAGTGCCAGAGGTTTCTATTTTGGGTGAATCATTGTACGTGGTTTGTCGGGGAACTTGACTAACTGGGCTCCCGGGGGCCCGTTCTGTTCTTATCGCACAGGCAGTGCAACTCGCCACACCCTAGTCTAGTAAAATTGCTTTTCCCATAACAGCATGCACACTTTCAGCAAGGCAACAAAGGGCTGTTAACTTTACAGCAATGAAAACGCACAATATCAGAGTCATGCAGCGGTGCAAGCTGAGGTCAGGGTGACCCAGCATTGTGGATATATGTTACGGAGATGGGGAGAGAGCGAAGCAGGAAAGTGCCAGTTTCACGCTGGATGACCCCTGCAATAGCAAAACTAGCATTACTGCAGTACATGACCTTTGGAGTGCAAGCATAACTGTAACACAACTGCCCTACCCCCCACGCACACAGGCGCACACGTCCACAGACGATTAGCTTCCATAGAGGAAGACTACCGGTAAAAGAATAGCTATTTCATCAGAACTAAAGAAGAAAATTGCGTAATCTCATTGCTCAATAGTTTAAAATCAGAGAACATATCATTTGAATGAGAAGCCGTAGCATGTATCTGTTGGCTTGGTGGTATTTCCATATTAAAATAAAAATGAAAACATTTACCTATGGAATATTTCCTAATTGGTCCAACATATGCATCGCCATTTGTTTCTTTTTTCTAAGGTCAGTCAGATCTAATCCTCTTGTGTAATTGTGTTTGACCTATGACCCGCAGTTAAACTCCATCTCGATTTGAGAATAGAGGCATCTGTTACACTTATTTTAATCCTGAAGTTGCGGGGGGGGGGGGGCAGCCTTCATTCAAACTAGAGAATTTGATAGCATTAGGCGTTAAAAGATGACGCCCTCTTGTTTAATTGGCTTCTGCTGTTCCTATTAGCTGAACACGGATCCACGAGACGGAGGCGACGTCGTATCTGATGTTCCATCATCCTCAGCAGCACTCCCAAAGATGCCAAGGTCTTGCAAAGCTGGTGCAAGGTCAAATGGAAGGGTAGATGGTGAGAAAGAGAGCGAGCGAGAGAGCGAAACAGAGAGTGTGAGTGTGTGTGTGTGTGTGTTTTCTAAGCATGTTTTAGGACACATGGTCCAAAGATGACATGGCTGCGAGTAGAGGAAGGTCGCCACCGAATCCGAAAAGAGTCCTGCCTTTTACTTTCTCCTGGTCGTGAACATGTCCAAACCAGGCCTAACCTCCGCCGGGAGCACAAACTATGCATGATACTTGACAACGTCTCGCAGGGTGGACAGTGATGGATGGCGCTCAGGCAAGATGTGCGGCTTTCTTGAGCACACAGAGGTGTTTCGTTATTCAAGCACGCCTTGGCTGATTGAAAGGAGCAATCAAAGACGCATGCTTGCAGTTGCGTAGCGCTGGTTTTGAAACTTGTCGACGTGACTAACGTCCATAGGAAACCAGGATGAAGGTGTCAAGGTCCGGTGTCAAGTTTAGCGTCGCGTAACGCCGCAGATCATGATTTACTGGAGGCTCCATTCTGCATAATCTCATTTGTTTTATCCGGCACAGTACTTTAGGAGACTGAAGCGAATGCTACTTGTTCTACAGGAACGTCGGCTATGGAGGCTGCAGAGAAAAGAAGCATTCATGGGTTTGGGTTTGCCGCTGTTCGGTTAAGGGAGTGGTTGCAGCACACTGACAGAGGTGGAGTCAGGGTGACAGCGTGCCGAGGCAGGTCAACGCGGCTGATAACGCTGCGGGGGGGGGGGGGGGGGGCGTAACACCCCCAGCCTCGCTGCCGCAGGTCCATTTTGCTGAGGATATAGCGTGTGAATATTGACCTCGCTGACCTTTTCCTACACACCAGTACATAACCTGAACATGTGAGAGCGTCCTCTTCGCCGTCTCTTGGTCTGTTCATGACGGCTGTACTGCACCGAGGGGCTGATCCTCTGTCACATACGTTTACCTTGAGGTCAGGACATTTTAGGTCAGTTC